>NC_089597.1:23192001-23492001 GCF_019320115.1 Miscanthus floridulus
GCCACGTGCGTCGGCGCTCGGGACTGGTGGCGCTGACTGAGGGGCGTTGCGCGCACACCGGTGAAACCAGGAAGACGGCCAGCTGTACGGGCGCTGGCAGCGGTGTACGGGCGCGGTCCCGGTGGGGGCAAGCAGGTAGCCGGCGGCAGCTTCATGGCACCGGCAGTGGAGCACGGGTGCGCAGTGGGGCAGCGCCCAGGCTCTGGTCCAGCACGGCGAAGGAGCGCGTGTGCGCTCACTCGCGGGAACGACCAGCACCGGCGGGGTGAGGTGGCTCGGACCAGCGCGGGCGGTGGGTCACCGTGGAGCAGCAGCGTGGGCTCGAGCGCGGACGGTGCTCCAAGCGCAGCATGGAGCTCGCGCGCGGAGGTGGGGGCAGCCCGGGCGCCGGTGAGGCTACGGCTGCGATGGCGGAAGCGCGGACACGGCTGCGCTCGGTGGCTCGGCGAGGACAGGGGCGCGGGAACTCGCCGTGGGGAGGAAAAGGAGGAGCAGCAGGCGGGCGCGGGACCGAGGGGCGCGCGAAGCACAGAGGGACAGCGCTCGCGGCCTGCGCCCGGATTTCGCCACGGAGAGAAGGAGGAGAGGGGTGGGGAAAAGAAACAGCGCTCGGCCAAAAATCGGAACGGCAGGACTGGAGTTCCTGGCTGGGGCGCTCGGCTCGGAAGAGAAAAGTTGAGACCGAGACAGATAGGCGCACGAGGCAGGGCGTGGGCTGCCGGGAAAGAAAAGGGGCCATGTATCCAACAACGGAGGCAGGCAGGGCTTGGCACGATGCACATGGAAATGGAGTGGTCAACCTGAGCAGTGCCCTCCGATGGCTCTAGCGGGACAAGTAGGGTAGGGCAGCACGCATTTACTTGCGATGGGGTGCGGTCGCGTCGGTGGCAAGGTTAAGAGGGCAGCGGTGAGTAAGCCAAAGCGACTGGGACGCTGTCCATCGGGTGCTTGGCTCAGCACAGAGACAGCCCAGACAAGCGAGCATAGACCGACAAGCGAGCATAGACCGAGACAGCAGTGGCAGGGAGACGTGCAAATTCGTGAGTTGGAGCTTTGCTCACTATTCGTTAGTTAAACATGGCATTTTAAACCTCAGCTCAATATTAAAATCTTGAAAATCCGAGAAACTTGTTCTGGAAATTTCACTGAGGCCTAAATCACAGCGCTAAAAAGGATCGTAACACCAGGGTGTTACAACCAACCCCCCTTAAAAAGAATCTCGCCCCGAGATTCAAAACTGGAAGCAGAAAAGGGGAAACATGATTACATTCCGTAGATTAGGGATTACACGAAAGATTACACGACTTCGAATACTAAACCACATGGGGATCTAGGGATACATGGTTAAGAGCAACTTGGTACAATCGAGTCCTACTCCAGAAGTCGAGATAGACGAGGACAATGGAGAAACAACAAGATAATGATTATCCAAAACATGGCGTAGCACCAACAAATCTAGAAACAGTCGACTGAGAAGTAAAACATCGTGAATCCTAAGGCCAACTAACCAAGGGAACTTGAACTTCTTCGACGAACCAGATCCTTTCTTCTTCTCAGATCACACCATCACCTCCGACAGACGAACCTAGCTTCACAACGTCGCCTAGATTTCGTAGTTCTGCTGTGAAAGCGAGAGGAATGGGGATGAAGAAGAAGAGCAAGGACCAAGGGTAACTTATATAGGCGAACGGAGGTGGGAAGTAACACACCAGAGTGGAGATAAGCTTGGACATGTTGCGCTCCCTGCGTGAGCGGTGGAGGGGAAAATAAAGGAGAGGAGAGGGGGTCCGCTCGACGAGGCAGGCGTGCGGGCGACCATGTTCGCAAAAGAAGAAAAGAGGGAGGGGAAGGGGGGTTCGGTACGAGGGATGAGGCATGAGAGTCGAGAGCCGACCAGATGCTGGGGAAAAGGAGCAACGCACAGTGCACAAAGACGGCGAGCACTGCACGATGCCGCGGCCACGTGAAAAATGGGGAGCTAAAGACCCGATACAGACAACGTTCGTAGGACACACAACGAAATGACCCAGCATGTGAAGCACGATCAACTAAGCATAGGGCTTTGGACAAGACGTCCACTCAGGCTTTTACAATCACTCCGGACTATCCACTGCTAACCTTCCGTTACTACTCTTCTTTTGCTTTCCTTCCTTGACCACATCCGTCTTTTCTGTAAACCCAGATCATGTCATACTTTCTTTCTCCAAACCATCTCTTGTGTACCTTGAGAGAACCCTTCTGCATCACCCATTGTGGATTTCCCATTTGAACCCCTAAACATTTTCAAGGAGAAAATTTTAAAACAAAATGGTACAGCGGTGTAGCTTGGTAAAGGTACTTGGTTAACAACCTCGATACTAGCGCGTGCCGAGCAGCATCACATGTGGCAGCTGTTCCACAGGGACCCCCGGTTTCGTCGCGGCACCATAAGCTTTTAACCAGGCAACTATCACCAACTTACATGCCATGAAGGCAGTGGGGTCATAGACCACAGAGTAAGGGGGTATCACAAGGGAAAAATTCAAACAACAAAAGTTCCCTTCACAACCAGGGACAAGGAATTCAAATCCAACGACGGATTTGTTTTAAAAAGATTCAAGTGTTCTGTTGGGACATCCACAGTTAGTCGATACAGTGTCCAATAACATCCAATCACGGCTGATCTGCTTGGCATCTAAATGGCAACTTCTCTTGTAACCCGCTTAATACCGCCCTAGAAAACTTAAGCACATCTAACGAACTTAAGGTAGATAAACGCAATAAACACAGCAAAATAACAAAATGCATGTTCCAACGATCTGACATGGGTACATCATACAGGCATTCAGGCTCACATTCACGGCATAGCATTCACCTACGGTCGGACGATCTCAACAACTACGGACGACAACAACGGCAAGAGTACAATACAGGGGGACAGCAATGAAAAACACTACTACTACGGGCACAACGTCCCAAGGCAACTAGTCTACATCCTCGCGGGGCAACGGCTGAGTGAGAGGAACCAAGGGCTCTTCATCTGACACTTCCGAGGGTGGAGGTGCGGGCGGTGCTGCAACATCAGTTCTTCTTCTTTCTGGCGGGTGGATAGGGATCCTTTCCAAGATCGGGGCATCCTGCCTTCCCGCAGCCAACGTCCTCCGTTCGGCCCTGGTGACAAGATAGGCCACCCATAGCTGATGGACATGCCGATCTTCAGCCTCCTTCAGAGCTTCCGACATGGTAGTCTCCCGGCTCTCAGCAGCTGCAGCACTGGCATGCGCCTCGGCGAGCTGCACCTAGAGCATCCGGTTGAAGATCTCGGCTTCCTCGGCACGCCGAAGGCACGCCCTTAGCTCCAAGGCTTGACGGTCGTACTGCTCATCCAGAGCGAGCAGGTACGTGGTCAAGTGCACCATGGTGGGACTATCCTCTTGCACATCCTGTCCTTGCAAAGCCTCCATGTGGGCCCTCCATGCTCACTGATTCTTGTCCAAAGGAGGAAAGAACCGCATGGGGGTACGAGCAATGGGCTCCTCATAGATCTGGCAGAGGTACCGCAAGGCTTTGCGGGCCACAACCTGGTAGGTGTTGATAAAGCGAAACCCGGTTGTGGTCACACTCCAGGCTTCAGTGAGGTCGGAGAACTCTTCACTCTTCCCGATGTAGACGGTAACCTCACACCGCTCGGTGCCATGCTCCTCATACTCACGGCCCTCATACTCGGGGCGATCATTGACTCCGAGCTTTTGTAGGGTGGCATGTAGGATTCTGGGAAAACCCTCAATGTTCAGGCAGTAGGTACTAACCCAGGCTCCTACCATCTTTGGCGGTGGTTGCAAGGAAGGCTGAGCGAAAAGCTAGCTCAAAGGAAAAGCTAAGCGAGCTAAAGTGCGCTGAGTGGTGGTACCAATGGCTAAGCCAGGCTCTACTTATAAAGGCGGAGCATTCGGTGGTCCTGGCGCGGTTCACTTGGATTCCCGCGTGAGATCACTACGGCGGATCGACCAAATTCCACGAGTTCGAGGCGAGCGACGTGCGATGCCATTACTGACTAGTACGACTGCAGGGCAAGGGTCCGACAAGAGCGCAGAAAAGGGGTATGGGGAGATGTGGGTCACGACCGGCGTGAACCACAGGCGAACGCGAAACATGAAGCAACAGTGTAGACCTAACTCAGGAACAGGAACGGCTAGCCGCGCGCAACACGACACGCGTGACACCTATGGATGTCGTATCTACAAGCAATACGAGCGCTATAATGCACAATCATGATATGCATGAATGCATGGCCTATACGTCCTTGCACTGTTGCCAACATATAGGGCAACCGTTCTCAAATTTGTTGGCACATCGTTCTCTCCCTGTAACTAGTCGATACTATCGAACTATGCTCGAGTCAGTGTACCTGCAGAAAACTTGATCAAGCCTATCTAAGTCAGCAGAGTGCCATCTATCCTAGATACATAACCATAGTAATAGGGCTACTTATATAACATCGCATGTAAACGTCCCAACTTTTTGCAACAATGGGTTGTCAAATTTTAGTTTAGAAAAGGTTTTCGATGCTTTATTTCCTCATTTATGCTCTGATACCACCTGTGGCAGAACCGCCTAATCTAATGCCTCACAGGAGTGCTTGTCTTCCATCAGACACTAAGCACTCGAGGGAGAACACTAAATTACTTGGTTCCGTCGGGCACACCCTAGGGGAGAACCCGAAAATCCACATTTTTGCCATTAGGATCACAAATGAGAGAATAAAGCTTACATCATTCGTAACCATTTCTTACATCACTTTTAATACAACATCAGAGTATAATATTTATTAATATAACAACGGAATGAAATCATGTTATCAGAGTTAGGAATAATTTAATATACAGTGGAATATAAACATATGATCAGAATTACAGCGGAAATAAATATCTAATCATGGCATGATGAATTATTGATATGTAAATTATGACACAGTTGTAGTACTTTCATTCATAAAAACATTTGGTGAGAGTTATAAATAACAACTACGATCGCAGCGTAAAGGAAATCCTCGCTGAGCCCACCAGGAGGAATCCACACAAAAAGGTCAGCTCTAGCATCCACCTGTCACCTGCAATAGGGGGAATAAAACCCTGAGTACTCAATTGTACTCAGCAAGACTTACCCGATAGGAGAAAAGAAAAGACTCCAAGGATATGCAAGGCTATCTGGTTTGTGGGTTGCATTTGCAGAAAGCATTACTAAGCGTGCATCCTTATATTTGATTGTTATTAATAGCCGCATTGGTTCATTAACTAACCATTCTATGTAAGCACCTGTGCTACTTTCAAGCAGGTGGTAAGCAATCATATTTCCTTTGTCCATCTTTCATCTTTCAGTTCTTACTACGATGCTAAACCGTAGACAAGCCGTACCGGATAGCCCGGTGATTCGCGAATCAATGCCCCCAGCTGGGTACCCCGAAAACACACGTCCCACTTGTACCCCAGGCATAAGCAGGACCAACCCATCACTCTCCTATCCCGGGTGTCTAGGTCCCCGTCCAAACTGGGACTCCAAGCCCCCGCCCCTGAGTCCCGGACTCAGCGCGGTGCAAGGACCTCCTCCACCAAAAACAAACCCTAACAGTCGGTCCGGAAAGAGTCGGATCCACGACAAGATAGCAACAAGTCTTTCAAGCGCCCATACACAAGTATGTACTCGGGATAATAAGTCTGTGACCTGCCTAGAGTCATATGCAACGATCGGTCCTTAACCGACCAGACAGGGAAACACAGTGTAACCAAGCTATGCCCCGTGTCCACGGCGACACAACTCCTTACACTCACCAATACCCAAACCATATCCCTGCCCGGTCACCATTTTCCTTTCCACCATTTTCATATTTTCCAAGTGATAATCATATAGTAACATATTTCCTATATCTCGCGAGTGACAGGCAATCACTCGACTTCTACCGGAGTCCTGTAGCATAGCAATCTACACGATCCTGTCATACTAGTGAGACTCATAGGATAAAGATATATATATATATATATATATATATATATATATATATATATATATATATGCAAGTGGGTTTCATTCAACTCCTTGAAACTTAATGCATAAATATAATTTAAACTGCAGAAAAGTAGGGGTTATGCACCGGGGCTTGCCTAGGAAAAATATAATCAGAAGTTAGCTTTCCATCATGGCGACAAGATCTCCAAAAGCACCATTCCTCCAGCAACTCCCGACGACTCTGTGATCCACCGACGTCCCTATTATGATATGCAATGTAATGCCATGCAAAGATATAATTAATTGACTGCAATCGTGACTCGTATAAATACGCTTTACGCAGCTCACGTTAACGAGTTAGATCTAACGACGACCGTACTTAGGCTACATTTCCATGTTGTCGAACAAGGCATTATTTCTCAACAATTCTTTTAGTTATATAAACCAACGGTGTTTCTTTATTTTATCCTATCGTTAATGTTTACTCGCAGTAGGACATTATTATCTAATTAGCAACTAGTTATTCCGGAGCTACAAAATTTATGGTGAGTAACTAATATTGCTAGGGATCTACTGTAGAAATTTCAGATCCAACGCTATTACCAATTTACCACGGAAAATCCCTATAAGTTTATATTTTACAACATTTAGTGTCCCATTTTACTTATATAGATCCTAAAAACATCATCAAACTATGTGAACGAATTACACTACTAGGTAGGTTATGATTTTAGGGATTCAACAAAACTGGTTTCACTATTTTTGGACGCTTACAAAATTTTATCTCGATCTTACAAGTTAACTAGAAACATATATTATCAAAACAGTAGAAACTGGAAGGCCGTCGGCCATGTTCTATCAGCCCAACAGCGCAAGAGCAGCCTAGGCGCTGCAGTCCTCGGTAGGCTGGCCCAGCGCGCGTACCGCAGCAAGCCGGCCCAGCACAGGCGGCCCAGCAACGACGGCCACCGGCCGGCCCAGGCGCGGGACAGCATGCACCGCCCAGCAGCACGAGCAGGCCCAAGGCGGGTGATCGGCCCAGGCGGTCTGCCCACAGACCGGCCTGGCGATTTATGCGAAAACGACCCTACTCTATTCGCTAATCAACCCGAGGTCCAAACCACTATTTATATGAGTCTCGTAATTTACACCTAGACCCTCGGACAATCTCGTATTTGCATTCCTACATCCTCACCTTCTCACCTTCACAAGAACAGAGCACTGCCGGAGATCTGGTCGGTGACCAAATCCGCCGTGAGACCGTCGACGACGATGAGGAGGAGGCATCGTGGCATGACCGCTGCCGGGCGCATCCACAGGCGGGCACAGCACGGCCGGAGGCAGAGCGTGGAGCTCCGGCCACGTGCGTCGGCGCTCGTGACCGGCGGCGCTGACTGAGGGCGCGCACGCGTGGGAAACCGAAAGAGGCAGCGACGGGCGCTGCAGCGGGACGGCGCGAGTCCCGGTGGGGCAACAGGTACCGCGGTAGCTCCACAGCACCGGCAGTGGAGCACGGGCGCGCAGTGGGGTAGCGCCCAGCCTCCGGTCCAGCGCGGCGAAGGAGCGCGTGTGCGCTCACTCGCAGGAATGACCAGCACCGGCAGGGTGAGGCGGCTCGGACCAGCGCGGGCGGCGGGTCGCCGTGGAGCAGCAGCGTGGGCTCGAGCGCAGATGGCGCTCCAAGCGCAGCATGGAGCTCACGCGTGGAGGTGGGGGCAGCGTGGGCGCCGGCGAGGCTATGACTGCGATGGCGGAAGCGCGGACACGGCTACGCTCAGTGGCTCGGCGAGGACAGGGGTGCGGGAACTCGCCGTGGGGAGGAAAAGGAGGAGCAGCAGGCGGGCGTGGGACCGAGGGGCGCGCGAAGCATGGAGGGACAGCGCTCGCGGCCTGCGCCTGAATTTCGCCGCGGAGAGAAGGAGGAGAGGGGTGGGGAAAAGAAACAGCGCTCGGCCAAAAATCAGAACGGCGGGACTGGAGTTCCTAGCTGGGGCGCTCGGCTCGGAAGAGAAAAGTTGAGACCGAGATAGGCAGGCGCACGAGGCAGGGCGTGGGCTGCCGGGAAAGAAAAGGGGCCATGTATCCGACAACGGAGGCAGGCAGGGCTTGGCGCGATGCACATGGAAATGGAGTGGTCAACCCGAGCAGTGCCCTCCGATGGCTCTAGCGGGACAAGCAGGGCAGGGCGGCACGCATTTACTTGTGATGGGGTGCGGTCGCGTCGGTGGCAAGGTTAAGAGGGCAGCGGTGAGTAAGCCAAAGCGACTGGGACGCTGTCCATCGGGTGCTTGGCTCGGCACAGAGACAGCCCAGACAAGCGAGCATAGACCGACAAGCGAGCATAGACCGAGACAGCAGTGACAGGGAGACGTGCAAATTCGTGAGTTGGAGCTTTGCTCACTATTCGTTAGTTAAACATGGCATTTTAAACCTCAGCTCAATATTAAAATCTTGAAAATCCGAGAAACTTGTTCCGGAAATTTCACTGAGGCCTAAATCGCAGCGCTAAAAAGGATCGTAACACCAGGGTGTTACACGGAGCGCCTTGAGGGGGAGCGCGCTCCTCGCCCTGCGCCGCCGCGCGAGCCGCCGCGCTCCTCGCCCTGCACCGCCGCACTAGCCACCACGCTCCTCGCCCTGCGCCGCCACGCGAGCCGCCTCCCCCGTCCCGCCTCCAGCATCGAGATGGGGCCAACGCTGCCGTCGCTCGTCGAGGCTGGGCCGCTCGCCCTGCGTGATCCACCGATGGCATCGGAGAGGGTCGCTGTGTTGATTCGAGCACATCAGAGAGAGCCTCCGCCGTCGTTGACACCCATGCTTCCCCCGATAACAGCAATTACAAGCGATCCCCTCCACCATACGACGACACTCACGCCGTCGGCGACATTGGCTCCAGGGGACATGGTGACTCCAGATGCCAACCAGCTGTTCTACCCGGTAAAAAAAGCACTTGACCTCCCTTATGCTGTGCCTGTGAGTTGAATGCTTGAATCACCTATGATTTGTGTGCTGGGTGCAACTAATTGCGACACGGCTTTCGTAGTAATTGCGACACAGCTTTGGGATTAAACTGAATAACCTGTCACTGACTTTTCCCATGGATCTGGAAAAAAATGCAACTAATTGCAACAGAGATTTGGTAGTAATTGCAACAGAGATGTGGTAGTAATTGCTACACATGGCTTTGAGTTTTAAACTGAATCACCTGTGTTTGGCTTTTCCATGGATCTGATAAAAAGAAAATGCAACTGATTGCAACTAGGATGTGGTATAAATTGCAACAGAGACATGGTAGTAATTGCAACAGAGAATTTTCCAGTGAGTTTGCATCATTTTATTTTGAAAAAAAATATCACACATGTTTTGTATGTTTTCTTTTTGTCAGGAATCAACTATACCAGCTGTGTTAGTGCCAAGAGTGAGGCAACAATTCTCTACAAAAAATGATGCTTACATATTTTACAAAGATTATGCAAAGCTGGCTGGGTTCAGTTTGAGGACAGCGAGAACAAGCAAGGAGACGAATCATTGGGTCTGCAATAGGGAAGGTAAACATGAGAGCAAAAATAAAGAAGAAGAAGCAAAAACAGAAAAGGGATCGAGAAGATGCAGCTGCCCGGCTTATGTGAAAGTTAAGAAGGATGGGAAGCACAATTTCTGGTTCTTTGACCATGTGCAGGAAGCCCACAACCACAAACTTGAGCCGTCTCCTAGGATGACAAGATACATGCACGCGCACAAGAACATGGCAGAAGGCATGAGTGACTTATTTAACATAATGACAAGGAACGGAGTTCCACATCAGGCAGCATTGAATGTGATGGCAGATCTGTATGATGGTCGCCATATGTGGGGTTTTACAGAGAAGGACATAACGAATATGTACGTGTTGAATTTTTTTTCACTGAATTGCAACATGTCACATATCTGAATTGCAAGATGTCACATATCTGAATTGTAAAAAACATGTGACTAAACTTTTTCTAACAAAAACTGCCCTATATTTTTTAAATGTTCACAGGAAGGCGGCGAAGGCTAGGGAGGAAAGAGAAGATGATCTTAACAAGCTGCTGCAGTTCTTTAGAGAATGCAAGGAGAACAACAAATATTTCTACTGGGATGTGGATGCAGATCCAAAGACTGGAGTGATCAAAAACATATTCTGGAGTCATGCAAGCCAGAAAGCTGAATACAAAGATTTTGGAGACGCCATCACCTTTGATACAACACATAAAACCAACAGCAAGAAGATGCCACTGGCGATGTTTGTTGGAGCCAACAATAACCTCAAGAACGTGACCTTCGGACAAGCTCTGATTGGTGATGAATCATTGGATCATTCAAATGGTTGTTTGAGATGTTCAAGAGTTGCATGGGTGGACAGGAACCTCATGTTATCCTGACGGGTGAGCCTTATCTTCTTTTCTAAAAACACTGATTGCAACCTTAAAAAATTGTATAGTTGCTGCAGCAAAATGCCACTGTGTGTGTTGCTGATTCTGTTCCCCCCTGTTTTCTGTCTTTTATCAGACGAAGATCCAGCAATGAAAGTTGTAATTGAGTTGGTGTTTTTCAAGTCTCAACACAGAAACTGTCGCTGGCACATAATAAGGCCTTGGGAGTTTGAGTTGGACCAACTGTACACCGAGCACAAGGATAAAAACTTGAAGGAAAGGCTTGAATCGTTGATAAACTATCCATTGGGCCCGACGCAATTTGAGGTTGAATGGGAGAAGCTAGTTGATGATTGTGGCATTGCTGATCATCCTGCCATTAGAGCCCTGTGGGATAAGAGGGAGAGGTGGATAGCTGCTTATTTCAAGGGGATGTATTGTGGTAGGATGACGTCGACACAACGATTGGAGAGCCAGAACAGGGTGCTCAAAGATGGCTATGTTAGTGAGAGCACTAGCCTGCACATGTTCGCTTGAAGGATGCTAGACTCACTCCAGCACGCTGACCACATGGACGCAGGAGAGACACATTATGCACAGGTAAAAGAAAAACAAAAAAAATCACATGGCATTTGCAATGGTTACTGTTCCCCAGTTACAACACAGTCCATATTCTAATTGCAAAAAAGACAAACATACTAAAAAAATAAAGATTGCTAAATGCAGGCTGAGGTGGTGCGGGCTTGCAAAGCAAAATTTGATGAGCAGCTATGCAGAGTGTACACTAGACCTGTATACCAAGAGTACAAAAAGCAGTACAATAACAGCACAGCATTTGTCATTCGCCCTGATCCAGACCCACAAATGAGTAATGGTTGGTTGGTGAAGCATGAACAAGGGGGAGGGAGCTTCTGCTGGGCACAACATGAATTCAGGGTGGTTGCTGATAAGGACAATGGTGAATGTAGATGCGAATGCAAACAATGGGAACACACAGGTATGCGTAGATCTGAAAAAATATTTGTTAAAAGCTCCAATTGCAACTTCGTGGGCACACAGTTGCAACATGTATCATACAAATGATTGCAACTTCTGACATGTGCATCTGTTGTTTTTTTTTTTAAAAATTACAAGGCTATTCTGCATGCGTATTATAAGAGCCTTCACCCACCTGCAGGTTAGGAAAATCCCAGAGAAGTACATCCGGAAAAGGTACACTCGTAGTGCGAGGCAAGAAGTTATGTGGGATAGGCATGACGGCGTGCTAATTGGTCCAGCAGCAAGCCAAGAATAGACTCGGATGTCCAGCTTGCTACCTAAGTTGATGAAGCTCGGAAGGGCAGGAAGTAGGTCAGATCGTGCTTGTCAAGAGACAAATAGGCAGCTGGACAAGATCATCCCAGGAATTGAAATGTTTTCAAGAAGCATGGAGAATGGGTCGCCAGGTAGTGGGCCGTCAGCAACTGAATCAGTGGCGACAACAACACACCCTGCTAATGATGACACCACAGCTAATGGGTCGCTTGGCAGTGGGCCATCGGCAACTGGATCAGTGGTGACAACAACACAACCTGATAATGGTAGCGCTGGATCGCAGCCATCATCAGCGCTGTTGCATGATGGATTGTTGCTGATTGAGCCCCTTGTAGCACGCACAAAAGGCAGAGGGAAGAAAAGGAAAAATGAAGTTGAGCCTCCACGTGATGGTATCCCGTTCAGCACATATGACAAAGAAAACTATGGTAACAAGGAATGCAGCGGGTGTGGGGTCCGGGGTTCACATTACGTCACGACATGTCCGATAAACCCCGATCGAAGCAAGGCAGCAGAAATGCGTCTCCACAAAAAGAGTGCTAAAGCAAATGCTGGGCCTCCAAGGAAAAGAGGGCGGCCAAAGATAGTGAGGGATCTGCATGAAGAAAGTGATGTAGATATTGCTGAAGTTGCTAAAACACAACCAAGTAGCTCTGCGCACAGAGGGGCTGGAAGAGGAAGAGTTTCAGCAACCAGAGGCCGTGGGGGGAGAGCTCCGCGTGTGAACTACAACGAGTAAAAAGTGCTGGACCAAAAAAAAACAAAAAAGTCCTTTGTGTTTTCTTGCTGTAAAAACAGATAGTGTGGCATGTGTAGATTATAACCTCTACAAATTATAGGTTACATGTGTATAAATTAAAAACTATATGATTACATCTTTGAAACACATGCTTGTTTGTTTTTGAATACTTGCTAGTTGTTGTTTCTGGAAAACATCAAATATAATGAGAATGCTGGCAAAAAATAGTTGCTCTCTACACCTATTGTACACCGTTTGCAACATGGGTGTGACGCAGTTGCAATCTAGTTAATTACCATTTGCAACCTGATTAACTACAAACCTGGTTAATTCTTAGTTTAAGAACCAATTCTGGGAAAAGCAAAAAATAGAATGAGAATGATGGCAAAAAGTCTCAGGTTAATACAAAATTGCACACCTATTGTACACCATTTGCAACATGATATGTGACGCAATTGCAACTTGGTTAATTACGAATTGCAACATGGTTAATTGCAACCTGGTTAATTATCTTAGTATGACAACCAATTCCAGCCTCCACTAAGTTTTCTGGTTAATTGATCGAGTTGTATGCATTCGTAAGCAAAACGATGGGACACGATATAGTACAACTTAAATAAATAAGAAGAAATATAACGATTATGTACAACATATGCACAAAAGCATTGCAAGTTATGACACATATGCAACCTTGTTATTAATAACAAATTTGCTGCATCATTTAGATGTCATCAGGGAGGAGTTGCAATTTACAACAAGTCTTTGAACCAGTTACAACACGAGTGCTTGAGGAGTTGCAAGTTATGACACATAGTTTTCAAACAGTGTAAACATACACAGATATCATCGTACTGAAAAAACACAATGTGCATGATGCTGATAAACATCAATGACACACAAAACAAAAACAACATGTCGTGAAAGTTCATCATTGCTCGGCATCCCAAAGTATCTTCCTTCCGCCAATCCTATAAGCATCCAGTTCGTCAGGTAGGTTAGCCTGGTTCAGTGGATGAAACACCAAGTAGTGCATGAGCTCTACCCTGTATATCATGCCCTTGAACTAAAAACACAGTGAAGAAGAAAGAAAAAAAGAACATTTGAGACTGCTGAAAATGATAGTAGAACATGCAGATCATATATACATTTGAACACAAAGAAAATGTGGGGGCAAAAAAAGAAGGAAATGCTCACTGGATTGATGTTAATGTTCAGCTTCTCGCCATCCCAAAATTCCATATATTTCCAAAGGAAAAACATGCAATCACTGGGCCCGCCTTGTTTTGGGACCTCAACGAATGGCCTGCTCCATTTCTCAATTTGAGGGAATTTTTTCTTGCTGACCTTCTGGAATACAACACTTATGATGGGGATCTTCTCAAAAATGGGCTCGTGGCATGATGCAGGGCTAGTGTCCGCCCAAAAATAGTCAATTGAGTCTAGGATATCGATCCGATTGTGAATTTGATTGATGCAGTAAACAAAATAATGCTTCCCAACACATACTGGAATAAATATCTGCATGTGTATGTTGAGTATGATGCATCAGTTGAGTAAACAAAAAATAGTTGCTGTCTACACCTAATGTACACTGTTTGCAACATGGGATGTGACACAATTGCAACCTGGTTAATTAACATTTGCAGTGGGACTACTTTGCTGGTTAATTACACATCAGTTTAGTATGATGCATCAGTTGTGGCCAGTTCCAAAAATCATTAAAAAAGAGAGAGAAAAGCAAAACCAATCAAATAATCAGATACTAACCAGCTTTGCTCTGGTTAAATCAGGATAATGCTCGACTTCATTCTCAAGGTGCTGTCTTAATATAGTGAATTCTTGAGTCTCAGTTTTTCCATCATCTGTGTAGACGCTGTTAATGCCATTTACCAGGTGCTGGAGAAAACAAAATATGCGAAGATTAAAACAATAGCTAATGTGCAAAAAAGAAAAGTGTGTATAGGGGTTCAGTAAAAACTCACATAGAAGCCGGTGGTGAGGAACATCCTATATCCGATTGAATTTTCCTTGTGGACAATATCATCATAACGGAGACAATGAACAGTGAAATCTAGAACAGAAGAGTCACCATCTTTGTCATCCGCAAAACTGGTAAGTAGATCATTGCCGTCAAAAGAGCAAAAGATGCTGAAATCAATCAGAGCCATCCCGTGTAGTGGGCAAAAACAGAATATGTTACAAAAAAAATCAAAAAAATCAGAAGATAGAAAGCTAATTGCAACACTGATGTATGTCGTTTGCAACAATGATATGTGGGTGATTACTCTCTTAGCTTCTCATCAGATGCGATCTTGATCCTCAGAGCTAGAGCCTTTGCCAATGGTACTTTCGGGCGGTTGTTGGGAATTAGGAAAGGAGATATGTACTTCCTTGGCTTCTTCTTCAGCCGCTCTCCCACATGTTTGAAGATCATCTTTTGGAACTGATTGAAGTCTTGTGATCCTTGTTCACGTTCCTCTTGAGACAACCGGATAGGTGGGGTTAAGCAATTTATGTCTTCAATTGGATCATCTGGAAAAGATGCATCAGATGCAGCTCCACTGGGCCCTTCCTCACCAACGACACTGCTCTTCAACATGGCAATCTATACATTGGCTTCATCGCACATCTGACATAGATATTTCTCATGTTGAGCGCGACACGCTTCCTGCTCTTTCTTCATACGAGCAAGAGACCTCTTGTTCCCGGTAGGTGCCCGAACAGCTTTCGCTTTCGTACGACCACCACGAAGAGGCTTGGAAAAAAAATGAAAAATTATAGTGAGATGCAAACTATTAGAAAAAAGCTATATATATGCAAACAGACACGAGAAAAAAAGCTGTCTGCATAACAAAATAATTGTGTGTGTGTTTGTGTCATAAATAGCTTACAGCAGATTTGCTAACTTTGCGGCTGGTGCTTGAGGTTGTCAAGGGATCCTCCATGTGATCAGATGCCTCCTTTCTCGGTGTCTCAACTTCAGGATTGGCAGGCTGTGGTTGTGGTTGCCTGGATGCACCTCCAATCTCACTGGTTATGTTCTGTGGAATACAAATTGCAACCAATAAGACAATCCAATTACAATATTGATGCTACAAGAATTACTACACTATGAAGTGATCATCATGTCACCTGGTCAGTGGAGGGATCACCAAGCATAGATGTTTCCAGCTGATTAATTATGGACTCCAACCCCTTCGAAGGACCACGCAATGGAAGCGGTGCTAGGGGTAAATGAAAAAGAAAAGTATATAAGAATTAACATGGCAAAATGGAAGAAGAAAAACTCATAATGAATACAGCCAAAAAAAAGAGGGAGATTCATATAAAAGAATTACTTGATATGCCTTTCTCCTGGTCATCAACATTGCTGCTAGGTGTTGGCGGCGTGTGTGGGGGGCTAATCTGAGATGACTGGGCATCAACATTGCCGCTGCTTGACTCAGCGTTAACTGGTTCACGAATTCAAGAATGAGGTCTGTAACTTTGAAAAAAAGGAAAATATAAGCTGGAATAATTAAGGTTGTAGGACCCTACCACATTGCAAATGCATATTCTACTGGAGACATGACCCCAATTGCAACAGAAACTACTGCACAGTTGCTACTGGTGCCATGACCCCAATTGCAACAGAAACTACTACAAAAGTTGCTACTGGTGCCATGACCCACATTTGCAACTCTTGCCATGAACAAATGTGTGTTTGAAGAAATACTACTAGTGTAACAAAAAAAGCCAATAAAAAAATGCAACAAAAAACTACTACAGAAAAAATACTAGTAAAAAATACAAAGGATGCTAGATAAAAACACTTATAACTGTACCCATGCTGCTAGAGATCGACATATAGCATCTGCATGTATAAAAAACAAAAAGACAAAACACAGGAGACCAAAAATTGCTACTGGAGACATGACCCAATTGCAACAGAAACTACAGCATAGTTGCTACTGGTGCCATGACCCAGTACTACATAGGAAGAAAAATACTAGTGGTGATTACAAAAAAATATGAAAAAGAATAACAAAAAAATTACATGGTGATTTCGTCCATTCCAACATAAGTATTCGAGGATTACCTCCAATATTTCCACCTTCTCCAGCATCTTTTTTGCCCTCTCCTCCTGCACCAGATTCTTTGTCAGCACCTTCTTGGCCATCTCGGTCTCCGCCTTCAAGTCCTTTCTCAGATTCTTTTTCAGCACCTTCTTGGCCATCTCGGTCTCCGCCTTTAGGTCCTTTTCCAGCACCTTCTTGGCCATCTCCATCTCCGCCTTCAGGTCCTTGGCCAATATCATGGTCTGAATCACGTCCTTGGCCAAATCCATCTCCATCGAATTCTTCTTCATGAAAATCATCTTGGCCAAATCTAGCTCCACTAGTTTCTCCTCCTGCATACCAAAAAAAAATAGACACCCAACGTAAGCTTGTTGGCTTGTTGGCCCACTTGCACCCCAATTGCAACATAGATAATGGCTGTAATTGCAACATGAAAACAAAAAGACAAAAATGCAACAAAAAAAAGAGAACCTAGTGGTGGTTCAACATCTGGAATATGTCCTCCGCTAGTCTCTCCTCCTGCATACCAAACAAATAGACACCCCACGTAAGCTTGTTGGCCCCCCTGCCCCCCAATTGCAACACAGATAATGTGGTAATTGAAAAATGAAACAAAGACAAAATGCAACAAAAGTACCTCCTCCAGAATTTGCTCCAACATTTTCTTCTTCTAGAACATCTTCGTCACCTACTGCTTTGCGTTGATCTTCATCAACAGCTGATTTAGCTGCTGCTGCATACCCAAAAATTTGTTAGTCTTGCAAACAAACTGATAATAAAAATTTCAAAACTGGTATGACACACAATTGCAACACATATATATGTTAGTAATTGCAATGTGAATACATTGAAAACTGCAACAAACTACCTGATGCTCCAGATTTACTCTTCTTCCTCCTCTTTCCCCTCCTACGCTCATTAGCAGCTTCCCTACCAGCATGGGAATCAGCAAGGAGCTTCTGAATAGCACTGAAGCACTCGTGATGACTTTTTGCCATTAGATCGTTGGCCATAGTAATGTACTGAGCAGCCTTGGTCGCGTAGGTCTAGGCCTGGGCAGTACTGTCATCAAAAGCCTTCAATATCTTAAGCGCCTCTGACTTCCTACTTCTTCCAACTACATCAGCAATGCTCTGGCCAAAAGCAGTACGGAAGCTCAGGTATTGGTGTAGAACAAGAGGTTGAAGCTCCATGGCAACATGCCCGCCAGGGGGATGATGTGTGCCAGCCACATTCGCTGAGGTACCAGTAGCATAAGAAGCTCCCTCAAGAGCAAGAACAGGGCGAGGGGCAGCAATAGCAGGAGCAGCTGGGACAAAAGCGGGGGGTGTATAACATGTGGCGGCGATGCTTCTCAACTGCAGGTTTTTAAAAAACAAAAAAAATGAAACTGGTTATCCGAAACGTAAAATCACATACTGGATAAAAAAAACATGCAAAAAAGAAAAAAAAAGAAAAAACAGATTATCAGCATCTTACCCTGAGGTTGCCATATTCAATAGCATCTTCTAGAACATCTCCCCTGCGATCCAATGTTGTAATTCTGTCGATAATTTTGCTATCCAAAATAGCACATCGGGGGAGCGTGAATGAGTCTACCTGTAGCCCATGCTGCAAGTGATCGACGTATAGCATCTGCATGTATAAAAAAAGACAAAACAAAAACACACACAGGACACCAATTACTACTGAAGACATGACCCAATTGCAACAGAAAACTACTACACAATTGCTACTGATGACATGAACAATTCAATTACTACTGGAGACATGAACCAATTGCAACAGAAAACTACTAAACAGTTGATACTGGTGCCATGACCCCAGTTCCAAATTCTTGCCCCGTGAACAAAATGTGTGTTTTGGAGAAACTACTACACAGCCAGAGAATTACTACTAGTGTAACAAGCCAGTAAAAATGCAATGGAAACTACTACAGAAAAATACTAGTAAAAAATACAAGGGATGATAGACAAAAATAAAACAACAGTAGACCAAATGCTACTGGAGACATGACCCAATTGCAACAAAAACTACTACACAGTTGCTATGGTGCCATGACCCCCACTAGCAACTCTTGAGAAACTAAATGCATAGCCAGAAAAAAATACTACTAGTGTAACAAGCCAGTAAATGCAACAAAAACTACTGCAGAAAATTACAAGTCAAAAATATAAAGAATGCTAGATAAGAAAAGATCAACAGGAGACCAATTGCTACTAGAAACATGACCCAATTGCAACAAAACTACAACACAATTACTACTGTGCCTTGACCCCATTTGCAACTCTTGCCATGAACAAAATGTGTGTTTTTGGAGAAACTACTACACAACCAGGGGAAAACTACTAGTGTCACAAAAGCCAGTAAATGCAACAAAAACTTACCATAAGAAAAATACCGCATCCTGTGAGAGGTGCATGGACGCCCTTCGCCGCGAAATCCTTTTTATACAAACGTGCAGCTTTGCTAAGGTTGTCCACTACTGCTTTGCACCAATTAATCTTGCCAATGTTGTCCAGATCCTCAGTATATATAACATCCTCAAGCCTGATGCAACTATCAGTGTTTGAGAAAAGTAGAGACTGGAATACAGTCATAAAAATGCCCTGAGACCCAAATCCCCCGTGAGCTTCTTGTTCTTCAGTCCATCCACAATATCTGCAATCCTAATACCCAGCCTTTTGTATGTACTGGGACAGATTTGTTCTCCCAACTCATTCCGCCTAACACAAGCTTCAGCGTCAGACATATAAGGTGGGTCACCGCCAACTTTGGGTATATGGAACAGGCACCAAACAGTGTGCTCATTAACATCAATCACTTTACCACCACCAAGCTCTAATTTCATTGTTTCTGGGTTAAGCCTCAACATAAGCCAGGTGAGCAACTTCCTATCTAGGCAGGTTGGTTTGAATCCCAACAATCCACCAAAACCCCTTGCCTTTACTATATCTTCGAGGTCAGCAGGGAGAGCTTTGAGAAGTTCATGAAATTTTGAAGGAGAGCAACGAATTGCAGGAGGCTGCTTGCGGGGCCTCTTCTTATTGGCTACATTCACTGCATCCCCATCACCATCAGCACCAGTGTCACCATCGCCGCCAGCCTCGGCATCATCCTCTCCATGTTGTTCACTCCCTGCGTCACCATCAGTGCCAGGATCAAAATCTGGATCTTGCTCTCTTTCCTGTCGTTCATGCACTTCACTCTCAACATCAGGTCGGGGTGGACTGGGGAGCCTTAATCTCTTCTTCCTACCCTTCGACTTGTATACATTCAGCCTTTTCGGCTCCGGCAGAGCAAAACAGGAGGAACGCCGGGGGGGGGGGGGTCACTGCCCTGAGCACCTGATACATTCTGCTCATGCGAAGCAACACGGGAGGAACGCCGGGGAGGGTCACTGCCCTGGGAACCTGATACATTCCCTTCCGAATTCATTATAACCACTGCCATTGAAAAAAAATACACATAAAAAAAAGCTAGTTGCACAAAAAAAGAGAATAAAACATAAAATTGCACTGTTAACCATTTGCAACCAATAAAACACTACACTTGCACCTTCAAAAAAGATTGAAAAAACCGGATGTAGCAACAGTTACAATTTCAGTTTAGTTTCAGATGAATTGTCAACAAATTACAACTAGAACACCCTCCCAGTTACAACTAAGGTTAGAAGCTAGTTACACAAGTCATCAAGAGCAAAACATGAAAGGTTTTGAGTCCGACGTATGTACTATGTCCATCAACACTTATAAGGTTATCGAAAACAAAAAAGTCCCAATTCATGCATATATTAGAACCCATGAAAAAATGGTGTCATTTTGAGCTCATGAGCCATAGATCAAAACAAAACAAAAATCGAACAGTATCCTCTACATATTAGAACCCAGAAATGAACAAACCAGCATTGTCAACCAATTGCAACCGATAAAACACTAGAGATGCACCTTCAGATTAAGTGAGTTGCAGCAACAGTTACAAAATCAGTTGAATTTCAGATGAATTGTCGACCATTTACAACTACAACACCCTACCAGTTGCAAACATAAGGACAAATAGGCTAGTTACACAAGTCATCGCAAAAATTACAAAATTAAGTACTAATATGGTTACAATTGCAATTGCCCCATGGATCCTCTAAATTGCAAACAAACCATAAAAAAGCCGATTACAAACGAGCGTAATAGCCGGTTAAAACGAATTCAATTCAAAATTAAGTAGGGATAGGGAATGGGGGATGACTTACATCAGGATAAAAAGTGGCGGATTCGAATTTGAGCCTCAACACGGCGACGCTCGAACCCTAGGTCCAGAAATCCGAAGAGCGGCAAATGGAGAGCGGAAAACCACAGCACGCGAAGCGGCAAATGGAGAGCGCGGGGGTGTGGGTGAGTACGGGGTGGGGGAGCAGCGACAAAAATGAAGGGCGAGTGGGGGCGGTTTTCTCGGCGGAGCAATGGGGGCGGTTTTCTCTCGGCGAAGCAGCGGCGCAGCGTGAGCGACGGCGGTTCCTCGCGAGGAAAAGAGCAACGGAAACTGAACAGAGAGAGTGGAGGCGGTTTGCTGGAGCGTGCCGCGTGCGGACCAGGTGGTGCGGGCGAGGCGGCCTCGGGCGGTGTGGGCTGGACCAGATGGGCGCGCGCGTCGGTCGGTTTGGCCTGGGTGCATTCTCTATATAGAATGCACCCAAGTGTAATATATATACAGTATATATATATATATATATATATATATATATATATATATATATATATATATATATATATATATAAGCAAAACATCAAACGTCGAAGAAAGGGCTTGCCGTTGCCGGCTGTCAGATTTACCATTGCAGACAGCGCAGCTAAATACCCAACTGATGAATGAATATATATATATATATATATATATATATATATATATATATATATATATAGCAAAACATCAAACGTCGAAGAAAGGGCTTGCCGTTGCCGGCTGTCAGATTTACCATTGCAGACAGCGCAGCTAAATACCCAACTGATGAATGATCTCGAGACAAAAAGAACTACTTATCGCTCTACGGCCTCTGCTATCAACAGCCTTCAGTTCACCCATTCTGAAACAACGCTACAAATAGCCGCAATCTGAAACACGCTGCGAACAGTAATCCCAATTCGCTCTAGCTCAAGTCCTGCCATGTCAACATTGATGAGCTCTGTCTCTGTGAAAACAATTGATAAAAAATCAAGGACACCAACAGAAACCGGAGGATGCTTAGCAGACGCTACCTTGCTTGCAATTTGACAACATCCACTTTGTAACTCCAAATTGGGAACCAGGGAAGAAGGAACTCCCCATCCTTTGCTCGTGTGAAATTCACAATGATGTGTGCACTGTGTTCCATTGTTTTATTACGTTTGGTGACAAACTGACAAACCAAGACGAGGGAATCTAATAACAGCACCTGTTCACTCTAGCTGCACGGGATGAAAAATCAAGGCATGCAAGCAAAAACCATCGAGGTGCTCTGAACACTCTGAATCGACTCCTGTCAAGTCTGTTTATTCCCCACAAGGCAAAGCAAAACGCAATTCTAACACAGATGAGAGATCCAACAGTATGATACGCAACCACATCCAGGTTTCGTGCTCACGCTGGCGGCTAGCGGCAGCGCGGTTCAGAAATCGGAGCAGCGGCCGCCGCGCTCCCAGTCGCCGTACCTCGTGGGCTCGGGCCCCCGCGGGCCGCCGATCTCGCCGGTGGCCTTGTTCACGTGCACGCCGCCGTCGTCCTCATGCTCCTCCTTCCCCGCTTCGGCGTCGGCGCCCTTGGCTTCCGCCGCTTCCTCTCCCTCACCCTTCCTGACGGCCTCCGGCGGCGCCGTCGGCGGCGGCGGGCCCGTGGAGGGGGCGGAGCTGGAGAGCGCGACGCAGAGGAGGAGGGACGCGGGAGGAGTCGGAGGAGGCTGGGGCCCGTGGGAGAGAGCGGAGGCGAGGCGGCGGAGGCCGTGGTTGGCCGCCATGGCTTGGCTTGGTTCCTTCCGCTGCCGGTGCGGCGCGTTCTCTTACCTGGCTCTCGCGTCGACGCGTCGTCTCGTACTCACGTGCAGTCGATGTGTGCGCCGCCGCAGTGCGAGCAGGCAATGTGAAATGTGGCGGCCTCTGTCTGGCCCAGGCCCAAGAGATGGGCTAAGTTCTGACCGGCCTATTACCAAGTACAGCTCGGGGCCCATGGGTGGGCAGATAAGCCATGCTGGGCTCAGGTAAGATAAAGGTCGATGAGGCCTGCGCCTGCCATCAGAAGCGGTGACATATGATGCGGCGCATCTTCATCAAGCCCTAGAAGAAGTTTGGGCGAAGCGCGAGGGCGACTGGGCGAGGGCGGCGGCGGCACCGGTGAGGAATGGCGACGCTGAGAAGGAGGCAAGGCATGGCTATGAGCTCGCTGCGCTCTATGGTTCGCATGGTTATGCGCGCTAGGATCTTTTCTTCGTCGCCTGGAATCTACGGCTCGAGGAACGCCCTCCCTGCTTTCTCTGCTTTTGTCGGATCCCGCGACACACACAGCCGTGCGCAGCCCAGACGGCGCAGACCGTCCGTGCCCGGGCCGGTTACTCGCCGGGCATCGTTGCCCAGGCCACAGCGGGGGGTCTCTGGGCTCAGCGGTGGGGAGGGAAGCACGGCGTTTACACGTTTCGAGGGACGAGCATGCCGATCGCGCTTTCGCTGCCATGACTGTGGCTGCTTCCTCTGCATTTGCCGGAGCTTGGTATTGGATGAAACGTGCAGATAAGCCGCCGCCAGCCTTGATCATAGACGAAGACCTGACGATCCTACACGAAGACCCCGCCATGAAGACAGATGCAATGCATACATCCGTAGAATGCAGTTCGTGAAAGACCAGTACAACAAGGCCATGGTTGAGGAGGACACCGAGGACGACGATGCTGCAGCCATGAGGGCAAGGTTCGCGGATTGGATGGAGGAGTATGGGCGTACGTACCGAGACGAAGAGGAGAAGGCTAGGCGTTTCAAATTATTCAAGGCTTTTGCAAGGTCTGTGGATGCGAATAACGCAAAGGCTGCTGAATCAGGAGTTCAGTCCGATACGGCCTTACTCAGTTTGCAGACTGGACCACTCAAGAATTTGTCCGTCTGTTGGGCGAACGCGAACTTCCTTATGGCTCTGAAACCATCAGTGATGATGAGTACTGGGAGGCAGGAGATGATGAGTACCTGGAGCTGGAAAAGCAGGAATTGAATCCAAAAAGATTGAGAAGGGTGGGGAAATCTGTATTGTGAAGCTTAGGCCCCGTTTAGATGCAAGTCAAAAACCAAAAAATTTCAAGATTCCCCGTCACATCAAATCTTGTGGCACATGCATGGAGCATTAAATGTAGGTAAAAAGAATAACTAATTGCACAGTTTGCCTGTAATTGGCGAGACGAATCTTTTAAGCCTAAATAGTCCATAATTGGACAATTTTTGCCAAATACAAACGAAAGTGCTACAGTAGCCAAAAGCCAAAAATTTTCGGAACTAAACGCGGCCTTAGCTATCTTGTGAAAACCATCCAGAATGAACTTGTTTCTATTTGATTTGGTTAATCTTTTATGTATGCATCTTGTGAAAGCCTAGCTATCTTTTATTTGATTTGGTCAGATACACTGTGTGATGTAGACCGGGACATTTTCATTTGCTTGATGAAATAAACTCCCTTTATCTAAAAAAAATTCAGTGAGAACCAGTAACATAAAACTTGTTTCTCTCTCTCCTCGTTCATACGGATCCGGTCTGGCGGAGCATTCTTTCCGTTCTCTCATTCTCAATCGGTAGATTCATGAACCTATTTTCCGTGTTCATGAACCTGATGCAAAAGGTTGGATTTTCTTATTGATAGATTCATTGAAGCATGCGATAGGCCCATTTGCGTGCTAGTCACGTTAATCTGGTATGCACACAGGAAGGCAATGCATGAAAACACTTTCCAGAGCCCATTATCAACGTTGTCCTTTTGTGGACTCATTTGTCTCTGATCTCTCATTGGTGGAGGAGCAAATGATCGGACCTTTTCAACAACGCAGCAGGCAACCTCAACATGTGGCCTGGCTAAAATTAGTGTGGATGCGGCCACGTCGAAGAAGAACAAGCAGTTGCAGCGATCGCAAGATCGGGAGATGCAAGGTACTTGGGCGCCTCAGCGGTGCTATTTGATGGCACAACGACCGATGCAAAATCCCTGGAAGCCTTAGCGTACAGAGAAGCATTAGCTTTATCGTAGAAGCGTGTTGTCTATACGTTTAAACTCTTCTACTTAATATAATGATACGTAAATTTTTTGCGTATTCAAGAGAAAAAACATTAGCTTTATCACGCGATTTGCTTCTCCGTAAGATCTAGTGGTGTCTGACTGTCTACCCGTGAATCCGTGATAAAAAGCTTGAATGAAGGATCGTTGGGAGCTTATGGACAAATAGTCTGGCAGATCAAGCCATAGGAAACCTTATTCAAAGAGATACGGCTCGTTCATGAGAATCGCCGACATAACACACATGCACATAATTTAGCAAAGGAGTAATATTTATGCTAGTTTAGGTAGACATGTGTGGCTACTTACACCCCCGGAAAGACGTTTGTATCCAAAAATAATTGTTCATTAATTGAATCCGAAGTTTCTCAAAAAAAATTATTCCTTTTATCTAGAGGATCTAGAGTACAATGTTAAGAAAGTTCAATATCAAAAATTATTTTACAATGGATCTAATAAATATACGTTGATGTCGTAGGGTTTATTTATGTATTTTGCTATAAATAAATTTAATAAACAAAACTAATAAAGAACGTAGAAACGGGCACATATCAGCTTCCGCAGCAGATGTGGGTGCCGTAGGGGCCGTTTGGTATGGGCTCCATGAGCAGCTCCGAGAGCTCTTTTTCGGCTTCGACAACCAAACGGCATGCGAACAAACAGATTCACGCATGGATCTTCGCAAAACGCGCTGAGTGGAGCCGTTTGGAGAAGGAGGAGGCAAAAAAACTAGCTTCGCCGGCTCCAACCTTCGTCCTTGTGGGGCCAGTCCCGAAATGCCCCTTTGTCGATGGCGGCAGGCGGCGAAACGGAGCGCAGGCGCGGGTCGCGACGGCGAGGGGAACACGGGCGCAGCAGCGATGGTGCGGTGAATCACGGCCACGACGGCGACGACGAGGCGGACCGCAGGCCTGGCATCGACGGCGAGGCAAACCGCGGGCGCAGCCGTGACGACTTGGCGGACCGCGGGCGAGGCCGCGACGGCGACCTGAGCGCGGCCGGGAGCGGCGACCTGAGCACGGTTGCGAGCCTCCTCCGGGAGCGCTGGGCAGGGATGCAAGAGACGATGGAGACAGGCAGGAAAGAAGAGACGCGTGCGTCGTCTCGGTGAAGAAGATAAGGAGAGAGAAGATACTGGTAGGAAAAAGAAAAGAAAAGAAAAGAAAAGAAAGGAAAGAAAAATAAAGGAATGGAAAAAAAGAAAAAGCAAAATAAATATGGATAGTATGGATATTTTACATCTATCGACTATTGGCGAAGTTGTTTTAGCGAATGGTCTCCCACTTCACGAGTGAATAACTACTGATACCTCTGCCAAACGGTTCCGTAGTTTTTAGAGGGAACCGATGCCGGCATGCCGCTTGCAGCAAAAGCCAAGGGGCCGGCCCATGTCAATTTGCAAGGTGAATGAACGAACGGCGCCCACCACCCTGTATGATAATTGGGCCCGGAAACTTTGGGACAAAAACAAAAAGAACTCCCGGAAACATCAGCGGGCCGTTGGTAGAACAGGCCCGGCCGGCGTAAACCGCAGGCCTGGGAAAGAAAGGAAAACCCTAGGGCACAGGGCCGGCGTACCAGAGACTAGGCGCGCGGCGAGGCAACGCCGCGCCGGGCCTTTCTGTTCTCCATCTGATGACGTCAAACAATGTGGTGGACTGGTGGTCCGCCCAGAAATTGAGAAATTTAGGCGGATTATTCGATGGGAAAAAATGGCATTTACATTCTTGTCACCATGTTTTTAACTTTTTACTAGATATATGCCCGTGCGTTGCACGAAGGTCACGTATTTATCTACACCGATGCACATGGCTCGCAGTTTAGACGGACATAATAACAAATCTACAAATCAATTACATTAAAAATATGAAGTCCATATCATTATCTAAATAGAGCCTTATTTTTAGTTGCGATCATTATTCATTCAAAATTTCAGAAAGTGGCACTACAGGAAACTGGCTCTTTGCCGACTGCAATTTTCTTTGCCAACTGTTTTTTTTCGACACTCGGCAAAGAGGTCCCTTTGTCAACTGGAATTTCCTGCAGTCGGCAAAGCAGGATTTGCCGACTGCCTGGCTTTGCCGACTGCCAGGCAGTTGGCAAAGAATTGCAGTCGGCAAAGGCAGGCCATGGTTGACGCCATCCACACCGTCACCTTTGCCGACTGCCACTCCGTCAGCAGTCGGCAAAGGTGCAGGCTTTGCCAACTGTCATCCTCTCTGGCAGTCGGCAAAGAATTTTTATTTTTTTTGATTTTCGATCCCAGTTTTTTGTGTTGCCTTGATACAGTAAGTACATGATATATTCCAAGTTTGGGATCATTTTGATTTATTTTGCTATATTCCGTAGATTTTTTCTGTTTCTTTGATTTTTTCTGGCAGCTCCAGATTTGAACTGCAGGTACATGAAATAATGGAATCCGGCCATTCAGAAAATGATATTCATGATGTTTGGAGCATGTTGAGGCCGTGTGCGGGGCCTCGCGTGAAATTTCGACCGTGTTGGTGTCGGAACACGCCGAGCCACGCGCGTGAAAAGTGTTTTTAAATTTTATAAAATGGAAACGGAGTCCGAAAATGACGAAACTTGACGACGTGTCTTGTCATCGCATGCGGAGGCTGTGGTAAAAATTTGAGAAAGTTTCGAGCAAGTGGCGACGTCGGGTGGCTAAAACCTGGACATCTCCGCCGTCCGCCGTCCGCGCGCCGTTCGCCGTCCGCCGGCCCTGCGTCGCCGTCCTCGTCGCGCCGTCCTCGCCTCGCCGTCCTCGCCTCGCCGTGCCATCCTCGCCTCGCCGCGCCGTCCCCGCCTCGCCGTCCTCGCGCGCGCCTCTGCTCCACGCGCCGGTGACGCCGTCCGTGACGACGAGGTAGTAGTACTACTACTAGTAGTAGTTTACTTTGTTAATACCTGCTTATATTCTTCTGCATGGATTGGAAATACATTTGTGGTTGTCGGCCATCGTGCCTGACATGTATATGTGTTTGTCGGCCATCGTGCCGTCTTTTCTTGCAGGTTTGGTAACCTTCCCGTACAGGGGAGGTGCTGCCGAAATTTTTCGTTCTCACTAATTGTTTTTCTTTTTCAGGAGGGCTCCCATTGGAGGCTAGCCGGAGGAGCACGACTCGGCACTACCCCGCTAGCCTTTCTTCACCGGCACCTGCGGTATGACCCCTCTTTCCGCCACATGTAGTCGTAGGTCGCGTTACCCAGTTAGGCGTCTCCCGTCCGAAACGGATACGGTTGGAAGTATGCGTTCTTCGCATATGTATAACCGTATCCGTTTCGGATTGTCCACGTTATTTGGACAGCCCGAGGATGCGCAGACGAGGTTAGCTCCCATGTTCCGCTCCCGTCCGAGTCGGAGTTTCGGCAGGACCTCCCCGTTG
This sequence comes from Miscanthus floridulus, assembly GCF_019320115.1. NCBI lineage: Eukaryota > Viridiplantae > Streptophyta > Magnoliopsida > Poales > Poaceae > Miscanthus > Miscanthus floridulus. The sequence goes on from NC_089597.1 coordinate 23,220,146, forward strand.
TTCTCTGGATACACACTCTCCCCGCCGGGACGTGTATCGGGAGAACAGCGGGGAGGTGCTGCCGAAATTCCGTCTCGGACGGGAGCGGAGCATGGAAGCTAACCTCGTCTGCGCATGCTCGGGTGGGATTAGGACCTATCCTTCACCTATTAGATGGTAGGAGCGCGTTGTAGATGCACTTGCTGGTTTTATCACATGTTAACATTGCTGCATGACAGAGCATGGGTGACTGTGAGTGGATGTACTCGGGCTTCGCAAGTAAGAGCCACGAATGGATCAGGGGACGACTGAGTTCCTGGAGCATGCATTTGGCCCAGCTGCTAAAGGGTCGATTCGGATGCCGTGTCCCTGCAGCGAGTGCAGGAACAAGAAGAAGAAAGTAAAGGCTCAGGTGTTGAGAGATCTGTTCAAGCACGGGTTCGTTCCAAACTATACCCGTTGGTGCCACCATGGTGAATACCATCCTATTAGGGACGAGGTGGTGCGACCCGTCCTCGAGGAGTATGATGGCGATGCCGGGATGGCAGACATGATGGCAGACTTCCACGAAGCACGGTTTGGCGAAGGAATGGATGTGGAGGAAGATCCGGAGGAAACCGCGAAGGCCTTCTACGACATGATGGAGTCGGCACAGAAGCCCCTTCACGAGAAGACAAAGCTTACGCAACTGGATGCCGTCTCACACCTGATAGGGTTGAAGTCATAGCTGGGCATTAGTCGAGACGGCTTTGATCTCGTGTTGAGCATTGTTGGGGGACTGCTTCCGGCAGATCATGTCCTGCCGACGAACACCTACGCTACACAGAAGCTCCTTCATGCACTTAAGATGCCGTATGAGGGGATCCATGCTTGTCCGAAGGGGTGCGTCCTGTTCAGGGGAGACCTCGAGGAAGCAAAAACCTGTCCGAAGTGCGATGCCTCTAGGTTCGTGTTGGTAGAAGGCTCTGATGGCAGCATGAAATAGTCTAAGGTCCCCGAGAAGGTCGTACGACACCTTCCTTTCCTACCGAGGCTGCAACGGCTGTATATGATGGAGGAGTCTGCAAAACAGATGACGTGGCACAAGAATGGCAAAAGATACCATCCTGACAAGATGGTACACCCGGCGGACGGAGATGCGTGGAAGCACTTCGATAACATGAATCCTATCAAGGCTATGGAGGCTCGGAATGTACGCGTAGCGCTGGCAACAGATGGGTTCAACCCGTTTGGAATTATGGCGGCCCCGTACACTTGCTGGCCCGTGTTTGTGATCCCCCTCAATCTCCCCCCCGGCGTCATGTTTGAACCTAAGAACGTGCTCTTGACGCTGATAATACCTGGACACCCGGGCGACAATATGGGTGTGTTCATGCAGCCGGTGTGGGATGAATTGGAACTTGCTTGGGAAGAGGGGGTACTCACGTACGACCGGGCTACGAAGAGGAACTTCAGAATGCATGTGTGGTACCAGTATTCAATGCATGACTTCCTGGCGTATGGCTTATTCAGCGGGTGGTGTGTTCACGGGAAGTTCCCTTGCCCGACATGCAAGGCAGATGTGATGTTCACCTGGCTGGCCAAGGGCGGCAAGTTTTCTTCTTTCGACAAGCATCGCCAATTCCTGCCTGAGAACCATGAATTCAGGCTAGATGTAAAGCACTTCACGAAAGGCGTTCAAGTCACTGGCCCCATTCCGCAGGTTAAGAGCCCTACCGCCGTCCTTGCCGACATACAGGCTCTCGAACCTGAGGAAACAGGTGGGTTTAAGGGATATGCTCGGGACCACATGTGGACTCATATATCGGGCTTGACTAGGCTCCCCTACTTCAAGGACCTTCTTCTTCCACACAACATCGATGTAATGCACACAGAAAAGAATGTGGCCGAGGCACTCTGGGCAACACTCATGGACGTTGGCAAAAAGTCGAAGGACAACGTCAAGGCTAGACTAGACCTGGAGATGATCTATGATAGACCAAACCTGGTGATGAAGACCCCTGCGCCCGGTAGGAAATGGAAAAGGGGGCCGGCCGATTACATCCTGAAAAGGGCAGATAGGAAGGAAGTTCTGCAGTGGATCAAGACGTTAAAGTTCCCCGATGGGTATGCGGTGAATCTGAGCAGGGGTGTGAACTTGCAGACTATGAAAGTCTTAGGGATGAAGAGCCATGACTTCCACATATGGATTGAGCGGATCCTTCCTGCGATGACCCGGGGATACCTCCTAGAGCATGTGTGGCGTGTCCTGGCAGAGTTGAGCTTCTTCTTCCGCCAGCTTTGTGCCAAGGAGTTGTCTTAGGATGTTTGTGTTGAACTGGAGAAGGCTGCACCTCTGTTGCTCTGCAAGTTGGAGATGATATTTCCACCCGGCTTCTTTCTATCCATGCAGCATCTGATCTTGCACCTACCGCGTGAGGCACGGTTGGGGGGTCCCGTGCAGGCCCATTGGTGCTATCCAATCGAGAGGTGTCTAAAGCTTCTTCGGAAAAATTGTAGAAATAAAGCCAAGATTGAGGCTTCCGTGGGAGAGGCCTCCGTTCTAGAGGAGGTGTCGACCTTCACACAGGCGTACTATACTGAGAAGCTTCCCAGCATGCACAATCCAACCCCTCGTTACAACGCTGATGAGAACTCATCGATACTCAGCCTTTTCCAAGGGGATCTCAGGAGTGGAAGCGCAGGTACCAACAAGCAGTTGAACCATCAGGAGTGGCAGACTATCATGTTCACATTGTTGATCAACCTTGATGAAGTGATTCCTTATCAGAAGTAAGTTCTCAATGAGCTTGTTACCTACGCCGTCACTATCCTCCATCTATCATGGTCTGACCCTCTAGTTTCTTCCTTCTTTCAGGGAATTTATTAGTCAATACTGGAGAGGCAATAGGGCTCCTACCGAGCAAGAAGAAGACAATCTTCTTAGACACGGTGTGCCCGATTTCATCTCCTGGTTCTGTACAAAGGTACCAACCAACTAACCTCTTTCCGACTTTGTGATTCCACTTTGCTCCCCGGAGCGAGTTATGTAACGATCTCCTACCCTTGCAGGCCCGAACGGATGCAGAAATGAGCGATGAATTGAAACAGGTGGGCCGTGGCTTCTCCCGTAGGGTGAAGTCATTCACCGTTTATGATGTGAATGGCTATCGCTTTCGCACGAGAAGCTACGAGGAGAGTCGACCCAACCTAAAAACCATGTGCTGCAGAGTTCGTACGCCCGACACGGATGGGAAGGACTACTACGGCATAGTCGAAGAGATATACGAGCTCAACTTTAAGGGTGCCGGGACTTTAGCGCCGGTGGTATTCAAATGCCATTGGTTCGATCCTGATATCACGGGGAAAGACCTTACGATAGGTCAAGTCGAGATTCGACAGGACTCCAGCTATAAAGGAGACAATGTCTACATTGTGGCCAACCGAGACGCCACGCAAGTTTATTACCTCCCATGGGCGTGCCAAAAAGACGAGAAGCTTGCGGGGTGGAGCCTTGTGCATTTGGTGTCGCCGCGCGGCAAAGCGCCTCTCCCAAACGACGACGATTACAACTTTGACCCAAGCACCGATGAGTTCTATCAACCTGAGGGGCTAGAAGGTACCTTGGAGATCGACATTGGTTCGCTCATGGGCATGGAAGTAGACAACGAAATCGATGAGGACGAGGGTGAGGAGGTGCAGGATGCCAGGGACTTAAGAATGCTTGAGCGATGGCAGATGCAGCGCGATGGAGTTGTCCAGGAGGAGGTACATGATGATGACTATGGAGACGATGAGGATGATGATGACAGTGATGACTTAAGGGAGCTCGACAATATTGATAGCGATGACGACGATAGTGATAGAGATGACGACTCCACGCCCGAGATATTGCCGTTTGCGGAGATAATTACGAGGCCATGTAATACTATATTGTTATTATTATGTTCCTTTACAAGTACTTGTCATTTATTTATGCTAACAGTTTTGTTCTTTGTCATTGCAGGCACTCGGCAAAATGCCAGGCGGACGGTGGTAGCGGCCGCATCGAGCAGTACGCTCGGCGTACCAGGTCCCCCCGTAGGAGACCGCCGATGACGACGAGGAGGAGGAGGAGGTGTTGGTGCGCGGGTCGTCCAGTAGGGGGTCCCAGCCCCCCAGCGGACGTCGCCAGGCGACCAGGAGGCTGCCGTTCTCATCCTCGCAAGGGGGGACGACGTCGCGTGACGATGAGCGCGGCAGCGACGACGACGACGACGACGACGACGACGACGGCGACGACGCGCCTACACCAGGCGAGACGGCTTCGACTTTGTCAGGCGTGGCCAAGGTGTACTCGTGTGGGCCCACGCAGCTTCCTAGGGTGCGGCCGCAATTCCACCAGCGCTCGGTGATCACACTCGTGGGCCAGACGTAAGTAACCATTATTGATTTCACTACTTGTTCATATGACATGTCAAAAATCGAACTGAAGACTAACAATTGTTCTTAATGACTCGTGCAGTTCCTGGAAGATTGTGAGTGGAGCAGGTCAAGCACGCCATATCAATGGCATCCAGGGCCTCCTGATTAAGGAGTACTACCCTGGCCTTGTCAACGTCAACGGCGAGATGAAGGTGCCCACCAAGTGGTCCCACTTCTACCTCGTCGAGGAGGGTGGCGAGACCATCGCGGCAAAGATAAAGAGGGAGTTTTGGGTGAGTCTTTCATCGCACCGCATTGCTAAATAGTACGCATTCGTCGGACTTCTTGCAAAAAGGAAATGCTACATGATGTGTCTGTGTGCAGGACTTCTTCACGTGCGAGGAGGGTAAAGCGGCCCAAGCGGCGCGAGTGCAGGAGGCGGTCTGCAAAGATCGTCTCAAGGACCTGTACCATGAGGCGCGCATACAGGCCATCCGCGACTTCCACGCCAACGTGCTTGGAGAGAACATCAAGAAGCCCCAAATCCGCTAGAGAATGAACTCGAGGGAGGCCGACCTCACCCAAGCGCAATACGAGCAGGTAATTAAGTATGACAACATTCATTCAGATTCCTTCAGTGAAACATTACACTAATCTTCTCGCATGTCAAATACTTGATGTCATGCAGGTGTGTCCGTCGTGGTGCGACAACCACAGGGAATGCTGGACGGAGATTGTGCGCATGTGGCGCACGGATGAGGCGTACGCGAGGCGCGCCGACCGTCAGGGCCGCTGCGCGCAGATGCGAGGGGTGTCACACCACCAAGGGAATCAGCCCCTCCCCCAGTTCGCGACAAGATGGGTATGCGTCTGTTCATGTCTTAATCCTTGCGCTCAATTGTCAATACTTGTAACCATGTTTGTGTTTTCAATGCAGACGCAGACGCACGGTGGGCAGGAAATCAACGAGTACACCGCGTACCTCCTCTCTCACAAGGGCAAGGCGACGGATCCGAACAACGTCTACAACCCGGAGGACGGGCCCGATGCGTACACCAACCCCACCGCCTACGAGAAGGCCACCGAGTACACCGTCACGGCTCGCCAGCGCTACGGGGAGACGTTCGACCCCACCGCCGAGCCCCTGGACACAGACCTCCTGCAGAGGTTGGGACCAGGGAAGCAGCACGGCCGCTACTACATGGCCCACAGCGCCCTCGACCTGTCCCAGGTTCCTACGCTGACCCAGGTTCGATCCACGCCCACGAGCTCCAGCGACATCCCCGTAGCGCCCCGGCGGCAGTTAGCGTCACAGGTAAGTGCCGTTTCGTTCGTCGTTCACTCGTTTTGCACATGTACATACAATCAACACTGCGGATGTAATATTGCAGGCCCAGATGGAGGCCAAGATGGAGGAGAGGATCGCCACGTTGCACGCGCAGATGATGGCGCAACAGATGGCTTACCAGCAAAGCCTGCAGCAGCACTACAACACTCAGATGCAGAACATGGCCAGCTTCTTCCAGTCCATGCAGACGCCTGGGGCGTCTACACCGCCTCCTCTTCCAATGTTCGCTCCACCGCCTCCTCCTCCAGAGTTTTTTCCTGTGCCTGCTCCTATCGCTCCTGGAGGGACCCCGGTGAGTATATTGACTCTTGCTTTAACTTGTTCGTCCATGCTGCAGATACTAATGACATCACTTGGCGTTTAACTTGTGCAGGTACAGTCGGCGGGTTCGAACCCGTCTCCTGGAGGTCCCGGCCATCAGATGATGTCGTATCCACCACCTGCACCCTATCCACCGTATCCACCTCCGCGTGGCCCTCCTCCGACGTACTCGTGGCCGCCGGTGCGCGGAGGGTGGCAGTACGCGCAGGCGCCTCAGTTTGGTCCAAGGGGGTTTCCATGGGCAAACCCTGGGGGCTCTGGGGGCGGAGCGGACGACGAGACCGGGGACGGCGCGACGAGCTAGGTACTTGTCGATTCTGTTATCATGTATCCACCGTATCGTCGAAGTTGTTGTCATGTATTTCTTTTCTTCGTTATGGACCTAGACTTGTTATGTTGAACTTCGTGTGATGGACGTCGACTTGTGGTGTTCGCCGTGTTGGACTTCATGTGATGGTTGTAATGCACTTGTGTGGTTGTTATTGTGACATATATGTGAGATATATGTGATGTTGTGCGTTATTGTGATATATGTGGTGATGTTGGCGACAAATGTGATGAAATTGTGATATAAATGGTGCTACCGGTGCTTCTGGTGAAATTGGATTATAATTTGTGATTTTGCAGGGTTTTGATGCGAGAAAACAGAAAACAAAAGCAAAAAAAAAAAATTCCAGCTTTGCCGACTGTTTACAGTCGGCAAAGCTGGGCAAAAAAACCCCAGGACAGAGTCTTTGCCGACTGCAATTGGAGGCAGTCGGCAAAGAGGTCAAATCTTTGCCGACTGCAACTCCGAAAGCAGTCGGCAAAGAACATTTCAAAAAAAAAAAATTTCTTTCTTTGCCGACTGCCGAGCTGGCGGCCAGTCGGCAAACAATTTTTGAAAAAAAAAATTCTTTGCCGACTGCCGAGGAACCAGCGGTCGGCAAAGCCTGCCGTCAGGGCTGACGGCGCCACGTGGCTATGCCAACTGCTGGCGTGGCAGTTGGCAAAGGCTTTGCCGACTGTGTGCCACGTGGCAGTCGGCAAATCCGCCTTTGCCGACCCAGGCTTTGCCGACTGCTCTTTGCCGACTGCGACGTGGCTTTGCGGTCGGCAAAGCCTTTGTCGACTGGGTTTATGCCTTTGCCGACCGGGGCAAGCAGTCGGCAAAGAGGCGTTTTCCTGTAGTGTGGAGCGGTTAGAGATAAGGTACCTCATTTATTACCTGCCGTCAACCCCCATCCTTTATCCTTTCATGTACGCCACCTGCCTCCCTCACATAGGACGCGTTTGGCGCTGCTCCCGGCGGCTCCGGCTCCTCACCTCGGGTACTGCAGAAACACTGTAGCAGGAGCCGTTTCGGAAATCGAGGCGCGAAATGAACTGAAAAGAAGCCGAAAAGAGGAGGAGCCGGCGAAGCCACGATTTCGAGCTCCGCCGGCTCCGTGCTACAGTGCATAAACAGTACTGGAGCCCCTCGGAGCTCCTCCAAACAGGTCCATAATCAGAGCAAGGGCAATGTATATGGACTAGGTAATCCATAAAGGTGGGTCCGGTGTCAGCTGATCATCGTTATGTATTTTGCTGCAACGTGTAGTCCATAGAGGTGGGTCCCACTTGGTATAAAAGAATGTTTAAGAAATCAATCATCCCTTCCTGGGGGCAGCATGCCAGCAAGATGACAGGGAAAGAGAAGAGAGAGGAAGAAAGAAATATTTTTTTATTGCTAATGGGTAGTCCATAAGCATGTAGGTAGCTTTAGCTATAGACTACTCTATGGACTACTCACGCAATGTTTCAGCCTGGCTATAGTGAATATTTAAATGCCTATGGACTACTTCTAAACCACATTGTGGTTGCTCCATATCGCTTTCTTTCTTTATGCTCTTCCTCTCTAACTGCGCAGCTCGATGAAAAAAAAACGCAGTGGGAGCGGCACGGTGTAGCTCACCACTAGAGCCGGCGAGCTAGTGGGGCTAGCCGACACGACGGCAAGCTGGCCCGACGGGCTAGCGCTGGTGGCTGGTCTTGGCGCGCATGCGCGGCGAGTCCCCAGCGTGCTGTCACGATGGCGGTGCAGCTGGTGCTATGGCAAGCTTGCGCGAAGGGGATCTCGCATGGAGACTTGGCTCAGGGTTCTAGCAGCTCCCTCCCTCCCTCGGTCCGTCGATGTCTCCCACCTTTGGCGGGAAGAGCTAGCCGTCACGTAAGCTCTCCCCTCGGCGTCGTGGTACTTGGTGGGCAGCGAGTTGGCGCGTCAGCAACCTTCCCGACGCGAGTGGCAGTGGCAGGCAAGATCCCTTCGCTTGGCAGCCGAGCGGCGGCGTGACTTGGCGGCGGCGTGGTGGTGCACTCGGACTCGGCAGTGACCAACAGGAGTCGTTTTCGATTTGTATTTGTTTTTCGTTCACATACCGGATATGTGCCCGTGCGTCGCACAGGGCCATGAAATTTTCCCACCTACAGCGACCTACGTGGCTTACGGCTTAGACGGACATATCAAGAAATATACAAATTTAATTATGTCAACAATGTAAAGCCCGTTTCATGATGGCCTTTTTTTGTTTTTTTATTCGGCACTTATCCCAACCTAGAGGTTTAAACAGAAGTCAAGTAGGAAACTGAGTTGGTCACGTAGGGATTAGGGAACCTATAGGTGACAGAGTCACGTACGTATGCAGGAAGGAAGTCACGCGGGACGGAGAGAAGAGCAGAGCGAGGCGATTATTTCCTACGCTGACGATACCCCTAGAGATTTTTTTTAGGTGTAGTATAATAGATTAATTTATTTATATACTAGGTAGTGTGCCCGTGCGTTGCTACGGGATAACTAAACTTTTGTACTAAAAACATACGGATCGCACGATAAGATAACAATAATGTAAAATTAAATTCGCACGTTAATCTAAAAAGCAAAGTTCGTGAAATTAACGGTCACGCACAACACGGCGTCGCAGACTCACAAACTGTATAGGCCTTTCCGCACGACATGGAGGCTGTTGGCGTTCGTATTGCCTCAGGTCATTACGTTACGGGTCAGCTCCGCCGCGCGCGTGTCGCCATCTTCGTCACCTCCGTGGCACATCAGCTAGGGCCGCCAGCAGCCGCGCCTCAACCATGCACGCTGCATGCTGCCTTCTCCGCCCGCTGCGTAGGCCACACCTCGCCTAGCTACGGGCTGCCGCAGCGTCGACACCCTAGCCTCGCGCACGGGTTAGGACCGCGCCGGTAGCGACGGCAGCCCTACACTTCTTGCTCTGTAGTGAGACATGGATTTCCTTCCTCGGTTATAGCCTCTTTCATCCTATGATTCTCAGGAACTTCTTTAGATTCAATAGGACTAACACAACCAGATTCTTCACCTAACAGGAACTTCGCTCAGTCATTCAGATAGGAAGAACAGATGTATGATAAAGAGATAAAATACACACGTTGAAGATTGTATCTGTTATGGGTCTCAAGTACATCTCTTTGTGCTTCAGAACTGTGAAGGCTATAATTGTATATTCAAATCCAGATTAGTGAAGTCTATCATACCGAACACACACATACATTCTACAATGCTTATGAAATCTGATAGCACATAAATCTGGTTGAGCTGTGGCAAAATAAAGAAAATGAACTAATATTACTTGTTCATTTGTACAGCTAGCAAGCAAATTGAAGAATTTTATTGTGCCCATTTAACAATCCATAACCGCTTAAGTTCAGTTAGATGATATGGTCTTCCTAAAATGCAGGCTCATGATCCATCTCCATGGACCATGGTTAATGTTATTACAATTACAGTAAAATATCTTTCTATAAAGTAGTAAAGGATATTAGCATGGACATATCTTGTTCCAAATATCTTGTGGATCTAACTATACATCTGATGGATGCACTCGTAAAATGACCAAGGTCAGCAAACATTGCTTCACTGCCTGAAAAGTGGAAAGTAGACCTGGTGATTAAATCCTAAATGGCAAATAGGTTAAAAAACAGAAAGGGAAAGATAAACATGATACATCACTCCACTGTCGTAGAAAGAAGCTATATCAGAGACATTGTTTAAAAATTCATATCGTGTTTTGAACATTTCTGTTAGGCCAACAATCTCATCCTCGGATGAGTTTTCTTCGATGCAAATAAAAGACATGAATTAAAGTATCTGATATAGCTTGGAAATAAACTGTTGAATGTTTCCTGTACAGCTCTCTACCCTGCAAATAAAAGACAATATGCATAAGCTAGCAGTCAGTAGATCTCAAGGGGACACACCGGCTAAAGGATGCAGTATTACGACCATTACCTAGCCATGCACTTGTTGGTGAGAATTTATATAAATATAAAGAATGAAAAAGACGACAAGAAAGATTAACATTAGGCCAACTCCTTTTGATTCTTTATAAACACATCTGAAAGTTAACATGTGGGCTGTGGGCATCAAATCAAAACAACAAAAAGAACATGGATTCAACCATAAGTAGCATTTGCCCTCTTTTTTTTAAAAAAAAGAAAGGTACTGCAGATTTACAGGATTGTCAATCTTATCAGCACCATTAATTTTTGGCAATTGTAGAACTCAACCAAGATACCCATTGAAGTGCTACATCCTTAGCTCGCAACCCAATTAAGAGTAAGTTCTCGCAAGTCTAGCTCCCCAGCCATTATTAAACTACATGAAGGGCTCCGAAACGAAGACCACTATTTGAAAAAAGAGTAAATGATAATCCCAATCAACTAATTGTCTTAACTTCATTTTCTTGGCCAAAAAAACTGTTTATGCAATTCAATAATAGTAAAAAACAGTTGGTTGCCAGAGACCCTGCGCATGGGCATCTTGACATACAGATTCTCCAGCCCATCCAGCTCACCCTAGCATCCACTGGGAGCACCTGAGTTGGTGCCACCAATTATTCCGCATCCGCCACCAGCTGTGGAGTCCTTGATTGACGAGTATCAATGCTGAATAAAAATGTATTACACACTGTTTCAAGTATACAGACTCCTAATACTATTTATATTCAGATTCGAATTATGAATATCTGATGACCGATGATAGTGAAAAACTAAATTTATTGCACAACTAAATTGAATTTGCTGAACTCTAACAAACAACCATTAGTCTGTGAATTGAAACAAAAGGGCAATGGCGGCTACACTTAAGTCAAGCAAGTCGGCGTTGATCCTAAACTTCCACGATGACAGACCAATTCTGTCGCCTGAGTTGTCATCACTCAGGCCTTCTTGTCCAGCAGGATCGAACAAGAATACACCAGGACCATCTGCAGCAACGCACGGCTTAGTACAGTCCCTCGTAGCAGTGTATCGAGAAATAAATCAAATAATACACCAGAACTAGGATGCTTGCTGATGGATCTCGCTACCACGTGACTCCCTCAACCTTGTTGCCGCTGGATCCTATGGACCTCGCCCAGGTGGAGAGGGCATCACAGAGGAGGACGGCGCTGGAGGAGATCTTAATAGCAATGGTGAGGATAGGGAGAGGTAGGATGCAATCATATGAGCATGTTCCAACAGCACCTCGTTCACATAGGAACATGATTAAATAAAATTTGCATAATCTCAAATATGCAGCGATCATCTTATAGTAGTGTTTCTCAAGATTATCATGAAATCTTTGGCTGAGTAAGGAAATTGAAGGAAAAAAAGTTATCATCTAGAAAAAGATGAAATCATAAACCGCACCTGATAAAGCAGTTGCAGTCGCCTTCTGTTAGCGCGGCATCACCGAGGGCCTCTTCGCAGTCGTCCGACGGCGGTTGGCGTCGACGGCATGGCTGTCGGATGAGGAGGGGGCGTTTCGACGGCGTCTGAGGGCTGGATTAGCGTCGTGGTGTTTGGCCGACGAGTGCCTGCCATGCGGCGGCGACAGGGCGTTGTGGTGTCTGACGTCTTCTGTGGGGTGGCATGGATTCACGAGAGCACACCACGGGAAGGACAGGAGGGGCGCGTCGATCGACGATCCTGTTTATGTGGAGATGAAAGATATCTGACCGAGCGAGAGAGAGGCACCGCATGATTGTTTCCTTCCATGCATGATTATTGTTTCCTTCCATGCATGTGGCTTCATGATTGTTTCCTTCCATGCATGATTATTGTTTCCTTCCATGCATATGGCCTCAGGTGATCGATTTGTTTTCTTCAAAGCGGGCGGGGATCACAAGGATGACAATTTCTTTTTCTATCGCATGGAGTATCGCAAGGCCGGAAGGGAGGAGCGACCCAAAAAAAAAGCTGCACAAAAAATTTGTTTTACTTTTGTTCTTTTTAGTTGTAGGAGATACAGACCACCAAGGCACCTAGGGACTCTCACTACGTAAAAACGGTTTATAGCAATGGGACAATTTTTTGTAGGGGCGGCTAGTGATGGAGCCGCCCCTACAGTGGCGTGCTCGCGAGCCTAGAGACTAGCCGCCCCTACAAATGGAACAGCAGGGGCGGCTGGTCATACGAGTCGCCCCTACAAATGAATCGAATTTGTAGGGGTGGCTCACTCACCAGCCGCCCCCGGTATTGCTATTTGTAGGGGTGGCTGGTGATAATAACAGAGAAGCATCGAAAGAGAAAATGCGATAGTGGGATACCTGGCATATATAGAGTAGTTGGCCTTAAGGCCAAAAAAAAGATTGAGATGAGTAAACGGAAGTTACACTCTGAGATAACTTGAACAAACTATGTCAGTTTTTTAACCTGATAGCAGTACTTGTATTTCTGGTTAGAAAACGATAAACCTAATTTCGATAGCTAATGAGCGGACCCTGGCTAATTTGCAATATTATTCAAAAAATTCACAAAGTAGAGCTTCTGCGCGAGAAGCTGTCGCAATTTGTAGTGTTAAACAGTGGAAAGCGCCGGGGGAAAACTCAATTGTAAAACTGTAATGGAACGGCCAAAACTTTCTGCACTAACGTTGCCACCCAGAGCTCACGACAACTGCAGCCGAAGTGTAGAAAGCAATATCCATGAAAACATATGAAGATGGCCTAGAATAAAAAGATCATAAAACACAAATAGTGATAATCATGACTCCATATTCTCAATGGTATAGCTAAGAAGATATTTGGTGTCAAGCAACATTGGCACTGACATGTGCGGGAAAAAATTGCAAAATAGCAATGGCATGTAAATATTTTTAGGTTTGACATATATGAATACCTCACTCGCAATGACAAAGCAAAAAATCATAAAAGAGTGATAATCATGACCGCTTCTCGTAGGCCGTCCATGTTAGCAAAAATCACATGGTATATTTCAGAGAAAGATATTTGTTTGCAGCATCATTGGCGTTGACATATGGTCAACAAAAAAATGCAAAATAGCAAAGGCACAAAAATATGTTCTGGTATATTAAAAGCACCTCACAGTCATCATCACATCATCAGCAATGACATATGCTCAGACTTAAATAAATAAAACAACACCATAGTCACACACTTATAATACAGAAGAGGCACATAGAGGAGATTGCAATGGGATCAATACAGAGGAGAGGGATGGTCTTGCTTCACCTGGGAGACGATAAGAAACGAATACAACAGAGGGGGCACCACGGTCACAACCGTCGGAGCCAGCTGCGGCGGCGCAACGCACATCGGGGATCGTCGCCGGTAGATCCGAGCCCACCATGGCCATCACGCGTCTTCAGGAGAGAGAGTGTGGCAGAACCTCCTAAGAAATTGGGCCCACGTGCACCTATCGTTGTCTTAACAGACCTCGGATAGCGTACACGAGTTCTCAACAACTTAACAGGTCTGTCGGGTGTCCTCGGGAAACCCAAATCATCCACGAATCTTTTTCGAACAGGATCCCAATCACAGACATTGTAGATTACAACAGTTTATTCAAATATATATATCAGAGTAAAAGATAGCGGAAGTCTTAAGATAACATAGTTTACAAACCAGTTGTTTCAAACTTACAATACCATAAGTGTTATACAACCATAGTAGCGGGATAATATTACATTAACATTATTTATTTCACACAAACTAGTGCCTTGTCCAAAGGCCATTCATCATTCCTTATCGTCATCGACTTCAAACACTGACATGCAGCAGGGACCAAAATAAGCCTACGCATGCGACTCACCTGCAACAAGGGTTAACAAACCCTGAGTACAAAAGTACTCAACAAGACTGACCCGACGTAATAGGGGGTGATAGACTTTAAAGATGCAGGTGTTGGGGCAAGGTAAGGATGTAGCAAGATTCAAAAGTTCTTTGCCAAAAGCTTACTATTCTTGATCCTATTTTCAAGTTTTACCCTAAGTCTTCTTAGTTCATTATCTCAAACTAAGTGTTCATATCCCATGTTCCAATCCTTCTCATTCCATTCCTTTTTTCAAGTTTTAGTAATTCACCAGTCCTGCATTGCTTCTATAATGAATGGAGTCTCCATATCCGCGGAGCACCGGCAATTCGAATTGATTCAAGTCCCAGCTGGGGATTTCTTATCACACGACATATGTAGAACTTAATCTTGCATATATCAACCTCGCTACCGGATCCTCCTATACTAAGCCGTCTCCACGCCACCCGAGAGCACAGCACACCTCAAATCCGGCCACATTCTAGTCACGAGGGTACACGCTACTCCCGCCATCTCTCCACTCCTAGTGCGTGGGCATTTGTCTTAGTATCAGATTAGCCGAAGTAGGCTTACCGGAGTATGTGACCAGTACTACAAAGTGTCTCGTTCAGAAGATCCACAATGAGTGGCCTTTAAGCGACATAGTCGGCAACATTACCCAACATTCAAGATAAGTCACCCGACTAGTCTCTAGTTCATTCTTCCTTCTTTCTTTCTTTGGCCAGTATGACATATTTGATTGTATCGAAACTTTTACTTTGAAAGCCTACCATAAAGCATACTAAGCATTCTATGCCTTTATAAATGAAAACATCTTCAAGGATGGTAAACAATTAACAAGGTAGACAATGCATCAAGTAGGTAACATTTGAATTAATCAACTTAATGCAATAAGTAACATAGGTGATAAACTTTTCAAAGTAAACAAGGTAATGGTTTAATGCATAAACTGGGGCTTGCCTTCGTTGACGATCTCGGGTTCTAGATCAGTACCACAATTATCGAATCCCGTGACAACCGGGGATTCTTCCACAACTTGCTTAACTAGAATCATTTCGTTCTCGGATTCTACACGAAATGATAACATATGCTTCAACATGATGATAATGCAAACATGATGCTTTCATGGTACATGAAATATAACAACACCTTGAATACAACTTTCCTTCACGGTACAATTGCAAGCCAACAAAATCAACTTACAATTCTACCATCGAGGACCACACAAGTGACTTGACCAAACTGATCTTGAAACCCTGCTGATCACAAAACATGACCAAAACAAGATCAAACACTAATCTAACACTTAGGGTTTGCTTTCATCCATTTTTGAATTAATTTGGAAATAAGCCCAAAAATGAACTTATTCCAAATGACCTCAAAATTTTATGTAAGCTTCCACATGAGAAATTAGTGTACCAAAACAAATTTAATAATTTTTGGAGTTATACAGTGGCCTACAAAAATCATGGAAATCACATTTATCAATTAATTAACTGAATTTTTGAACATTAAAAATTTATTCAAATTTCAAGTTTCATATTTTTCAACCATACTAGAACATGTACAGAAGCTACACACAAATTTTCAGAATTTTTGGAGCTATGATTATTTTCCTATAAATTTCCAAAGTTGCTGCACTATTCACAATTTAGGAAATATCAAAACCTCACTATTCTCTCTCTCACTGAGAGCCGGCCCCGCTCGTCAGTGACACAACACAGAGCATACGGTGGCGCTGTCAGCTCCGGCCAGCAAAACGCGCCGGCGGTGAGGTTCCGACGAGACGGACTGCACCAGCACGACCTACGCCACCCCGCGAATCCATCCCAGCCCTCAGAATGGCAGCAAGCGCACTGGAGGGAGCTCCACGCCGGTCATGGCGGCACGGGCACGACGGCGCACGGCGTAACCATGGCTATGATGCAGTAGAGGCTAAAGCGAAGCGAGCATCACGCTCAGGAGCTCACCACGATCATGCCGGTGTGCTTGGTGAAGGCGGAGACGGGCTAGAACGACGTGGCCACGGTGAGGTCGATGGTGGCGGATCTCTAGCTGGTCACGGGGAAGAATGCGTTGCGTCGGGCGATTCTGGCCAACCCAAGCGATGCGAGCAAGCCTTAGAGGAGCGCTAGGTCAAGGCGATCATGCTGGCTTAGCTAGGCATGACGGGAAGGGGTCGACGGCGGCTACGGCGAGCGGCGGAGCTGCGCGGTGGCGGAACAGAGCAGAGAAGAAGAAAGCAAGGACGACGGCGGCGGTTGTTCCTATTTATAGACGGGAAGGAGACGGCCGGTGTCGACAACTCACGTACGAGCTCGCCACGGAGCCTGCTGCGTGTCACCGCGCGAGAAAGCGGCGAAAATCGATCGGCGGCGGCAGCTGTGTGGCGTCGGCGGCAAGCAGGGAGGTGGCGCTCGGCTTCGTTTTGATTTTTGGATTATTTACAGAATTGCCACTGCGTTTATTTTACAAATTACTCACAAATTTTCTAAAGAAGTTGAAAATCTCCAAAAATGAAAGTTGCTCAACTTTTCAAACTCTACAACTTTCCTTCAAGGAATATTTTCAAATTCTGCCTCCATTTTGAAATTTGAATTTGGGGTGCATTTGAGCATTTGAATCATTTCAAAATTACTCTAAATTTTATATGTAAACTTTAAAAACTTTGAATACCAAAGTTGATCCTTATAAAATAAGCTTCAACTTTGCTTTTTGTCACAACAACAAATTCCAAATGGATTTTGAATTAGACAAAAGGGGCAAAAAGGACTTTTATGGTTTGAATTTGAATTCAAATTTGATTTGTTTACCTTTTTACTTAACTTTGATTTTTGACCAGTAACATGGCCCATTAGGGTTATTTGAGTCAAATGACACATGGTCTCACATGATCACATGAAATTTGACCCTTATGGTCATGATCTTTATTTAGCGTTTTGGATCACATTACATCACATAAAATAACAACTTATGAAATAAAGCTTATTTAGTGAATGCATTCAAAATTTTCTACTTTATGAATGCTTTGCAATGCATATGATGACATGTCAAGTTTTAGTACTATGTCAAAACACCAGAGGTGTTACAACCCTTCCCCTTTAAAGAAATCTTGTCCCGAGATTTAAAACCTAAGGCTAAGTAATGGAAAAGGAAATGTGTCAAACTAACACATCATAACTTTATTCAAAAAGCAAGTGAGGGGTTTTTCCATCCTTTTAACAAAAGAAACAAGTTACAATATAGACAAGGTATTGCAACTAGATAGAAGCGAAGAAGTCAGGAAAATTTTCTTCTAAGTAATCCTCGGACTCCCAAGTAGCTTCATCTTCAGTATGTTGATTCCATTGTACTTTGTAGAACTTGATTGTACGTCTTCGAGTGACTCGATCTTTCTGATCTAAGACTCTAATGGGGTACTCGGCATAAGTCAAATCAGGTTCTAGTTCTACATCACCAAAGTCGATCACTTGGTCAGGTACTTGAAGACACTTCTTTAATTGAGATACATGGACGATATCATGCATAGCTGACATGTGATCTGGTAGCTTGACGCGATAGGTGACTGGTCCACATCGTTGTTGGATTTGAAAAGGACCGACATAACGGGGCGCCAACTTTCCCCGAATCCCAAATCGATGAACTCCTTTCATCGGTGACACCTTGAGGTAGACATGATCCCCCACTTTGAATTCTAGCGGTCGTCTCCTCTTATCAGCATAGCTTTTCTGTCTGGATTGAGCTACCTTCATATTAGCTTGTATGAGTTTAACTTTCTCTTCGGCTTCCTTGACCACATCCGATCCAAAGAACCAACGCTCTCCAGCTTCTGACCAATTTAAAGGTGTCTGACATCTACGGCCATACAATGCTTTGAATGGTGACATTTTAATGCTCTCTTGATGGCTATTGTTATATGAGAATTCAGCTAAGGGAAGGCATTCATCCCATTTACCACCATAGGAAAGGACACATGCTCTTAACATATCTTTAAGAATTTGATTTACCTTCTCAGTCTATCCATCTGTTTGCGGATGATAAGCAGAACTGTGGATAAGTTTGGTTCCCAAAGACTCATGTAGACTTTTCCAAAACTTGGATACAAACAATGACCCTTTGTCAGAGACAATGGTCTTGGGTGCCCCATGCAGACTGAAGATTCTATCAAGATAAAGCTTTGCATACTATTCCGCTCGATATTTATCTCTGACTGGTAAGAAATGAGCTATCTTGGTTAGGCGATCAATAATAACCCATATTGAATTGTGGCCTATAGATGTCCTAGGCAATCCCACGATGAAGTCCATACAGATATCTTCCCACTTCCAAGATGGAACTGGCAATGAATGTAATGGACCAGCAGTCTTCATGTGAACCACTTTGACTCTCTGACAAATATCACATTTGGCCACATATTGAGCTATTTCTATTTTCATTTTGGTCCACCAATATCTCTTTCTTAGATCATGATACATTTTGTTGCCACCTGGATGAATGGAGTATCTTGTAGAATGAGCTTCATCAAGAATCTGCTTTCGTAGCTCCGGATTTTTAGGTACTACCAATCTATCCTTGAACCATACAACATCTGATTCATCAATCTTGAAACATGTTGGTTTTCCAGATCTAACTTTATCCTTGATATGGGCTATGCCCTTACTTTTCTGTTGAGCAGCAATGATCTGATATTTGATAGTGGACTCAACTGCAATATTTTACAGGGAACCTTGTTCTATGATTTGTAAATTCAGATGCTCCATCTGTTGACACAATGTTCATTGCATAGGTTCTATAGTCAGACAATGGCAATGACTCTTGCGACTCAGGGCATCGGCAACCACATTAGCCTTGCCTGGATGATACTGTACTTCTAAATCATAATCTTTGATAAGTTCTAACCATCTTCTTTGCCTCATATTCAACTCTGACTGAGTGAAGATGTATTTCAAACTTTTGTGATCCGTATAGATATGACAGATATTGCCCAATAAATAATGTCGCCAAACCTTGAGTGCATGAACAACAACGGCTAATTCAAGATCATGGGTGGGATAATGTTCTTCATGCTTCTTGAGTTGTCTAGAAGCGTACGCTATGACTCTGCCTTCTTGCATAAGAACACAGCCAATACCAATTCCAGATGTATCACAATAGATATCAAATGGCCTCTCGATATCAGGTTGTGCTAATACTGGTGCAGTTGTCAGCAACTTCTTCAATGTCTGAAAGGCCTTCTCACATTCTATTGATCATACAAACTTAGTTTGATTTTTCAGCAGTCTAGTAATTGGCTTCGCAATTCTGGAGAAGTCAGGGATGAACCGATGATAATACCCTGCCAACCCCAGAAAACTACGAACTTGATGAACAGTGGTAGGTGCTTTCTAGTTAAGGACTTCTTCTACCTTGCTCGGATCAATAGCAATACCTTCAGTAGATAACACATGACCCAAAAATTGTACTTCCTCTAACCAGAATGCACATTTACTGAATTTGGCATATAATTGGTGGTCTCTTAATCTTTGTAGAACAATGCGGAGATGTTCCGCATGTTCCTCTTTGCTCTTAGAATAGATAAGAATGTTATTAATGAACACCACTACAAACTTATCCAACTCGAGCATGAAAACTGAGTTCATCAGGTACATGAAATGAGCCGAGGCATTGGTCAGCCCAAAAGACATGACTAGATACTCATATAAACCATATCGGGTAGTAAACGCTGTCTTCGGCACATCTTCTCGTCTGATCTTAATCTGGTGATAGCCTGATCTCAAGTCTATCTTTGAGAACACCTTAGCTCCCGCAAGTTGATCAAAAAGCAAATCAATTTGGGGTAAGGGGTATTTGTTCTTTATGGCGATTTCATTTAACGGCCGATAGTCAACACATAACCTTAAGGTTTGGTCCTTCTTCTTCACGAAGATAGCAGGGCATCCCCAAGGTGATGAACTAGGTTGAATGAAACCCTTGTCTAATAACTCTTGTAGTTGCATTTTTAATTCTGCTAGTTCTTTGTGTGGCATCCTATATGCTCTTCTGGACATAGGTGCTATTCCTAGTTTCAAATCAATTCTAAACTCTACATCTCGGTCTGGTGGCAGACCAGGCAGATCATCGGGAAAGACATCCATAAATTCACATACCACTAGAATTTTCTCGGCTTCTTCAACAGTAGTTGCACAGACTGTTTCCACTGTACTCTTAGGAAAGGGAAGTTGGATGAGAAGTTGGGTTTTGCTGTCAGGTGCATTTACCCTTATGGTTCTACACAGGACATCTATGATAGCCCCATGTTGGGTTAACCAGTTCATACCAAGGATCACATCTATATCTTGATCCTTTAATATCAGCATATTGGTAGGGAACTCATAACCTCCCAAATCAATAGGTACATGCTGAACTACCTCCCTTGTATAGATTCATCCCTCGGGCAACTATATATGATATGGTTCTTTCGTTTCCCCAATAGTTATCCCATGCTTCACAATAAATGTACGATTGATGAATATATGGGATGCACCAGAATCAAATAAGGTAATTGTAGGATGCTTAGCAATGGGAAACATACCCATCATTACTGGTTCTCCTTCTAGAATAGATTCCACCTAAGTATAGAAGACCCTTCCAGTTTTCTTCTCAGTCTGACCCTTCTGACTGTTCTGAGCATTGCCCTTGTACTGATTCTGAGCTTGAGGAACAGGGGCTTTAGGAGCATCAGGATTGTTCTTCCTAGGATACGGACATTCTCGGGAAAAGTGTCCGGGTTTACCACAATTATAACATGGAAAATTGTGATTCTGGGGAGTAGCAGTGCGGTTTGCATTATTTGTATTATTTTGCTGCTGCGGTGCTAGATGAGGATAGGGCGTATTAGTTGCAGGGCGAATAAAGATTTGCTGCCTACTTTGGCTTTGTTGGGGGCGGAATGGCGTATGGCCATGATTCTGAGGATGGTAGACTATCTTTTGACGCTTTCCACTCGACGATCCGGAAGCAGATATTCTCTTTTTCTTCGCCTCCTTGTGTCGGCGATAATTATCCTCTGAAGCGATAGCAATATTGACTGTCTCATGATAAGTTGCATTGCCACAAGTTGCCATCATGGTTTGAAGTTTAGTGTTCAGACCTCTAAGGAAATGATTCTTCTTCTTCCTGTTAGTATTCACATATTCTATAGCATACTGTGACAGGTGATTGAAACACCCAACATAGTGCATCACCGGGTGCTCTCCTTGCTTAAGAGCCAAGAACTCTTCGAACTTCATGGTCATCACACCATCTGAAATATAGTGTGCCCTGAAGGCATTCTTAAACTCCATCCAGGTGATTTGGTGACCAGCGGGCTGTACTGCTACCAAATTTGCCCACTAGGCACCAGCAGCTCCTCGGAGTTGCTGTGCCGCAAACCTTGGTTTCTGAATCTCAGTACAGTGAATTAGCTCAAACTTTTGCTCTATTGTCCTAAGCCAATCGTCAGCTTCTAAAGGCTCTTCTGCCTTAGAGAACATAGGCGGACATGTGTCAGTAAAATCAACATAGGTTGACTCATCATTTCTATTATTACGGCGGCCACGATTAGGGTGTGGTGCCTGTTGGTTCTGAGCCAATTCTCTTAACAACCTAGCATTCTCTGCCGTTACGTTGACGAGTGCGGCTATGGCATCTGCCATAGTCGGAGGCATTGGTGGAGGATTTGGGATATCATCATTGTCATGCAAGCCACTTGCACTAGCTCAGGTGATAGGACAAGGCATCTGTTAGAGAGACACATTGATTTACATTATTATTTATTGAAAGCAGTTAAAAGGTTTCATGCTACAGAGGGTTACTTATTTATATTACATGTCTTGTATCCCACAAGACAACTCTGGTTTTCTAGGAAAGCAGTAAAGGAACTATTACTACTCCAAGCTCTCAGTCATCAGCGTCCGTGCCCATACCGAACAAAACCTCATCTTCATCTGAGAAGTACACTAACTCCTCAGGATCCTCCTCCTCTTCTTCATTCTTGACTTCTCCTGGAGCTACAATCATTTCTTCATCTGTAACTTCACCATCCCCATGAGGAGGATGAAGTTGAGCGTACAACATGTGGACATTCTCATGAAGAATGGCATTGTCCATCTCCAGGTCTTCTACGTAGAACTCCAACTCATGAACGCGTTCATTGGCCGCATCCTCTCATGTCCAGGCTTCATTCCGTAGCTCCATGGTCATGGTGATGCCCCTTTGCATTTCTGCCAGCTCCTCTTGATCTTTGGCATGAGCTCGACGAAGAGTGTTGATCTCCTTGGTAAGGTTCTCGATGTTGGCGGGATTGCTTGAAGATCCTTCATCTCCTAGGGTCTTGGAACTTCCTTCACCAAGCTCATAGTTTCGTGGTGCCAACTGGTGACGAGGGACTCCGTGAGGTCCGGTGGACTTGCGTGCGGTTACCTTGGTCTTTGCCATAGCCTGTAGAAGTTAGGGTAGGACTATAAGAATAGCTCGAGGATAAAGGAGGTTAGCAAGAATGGGATTGACATTACTTACCCTACCCACTTTTAAGGGGAATATTATGCAAGGTGTTCAAGCATGATGCATGAATCGATCTTACGAATCTAGGTACAAAAGATTTATATAATCAAAAGTACTAGATTTTAATACATAGGACAAACCTAATCATATTATCCGCCATGAACTTTCAAATAAGATAGAATTGAAACTAGATCAAAGGTAAGAAGAAAGAAATTTGAATTTTAAAATATCAAGTTTCCTTTCTTTGATCCAAATAAATTTGAAGGTTTTCCAAAGTAACCTACAATGATCTTAGATAGGAACTGCTCTGATACCAGCTGTGGCAGAACCACCTAAGAAATTAGGCCCATGTGCACCTATCGTTGTCTTAACAGACCTCGGATAACGTACACGAGTTCCCAACAACTTAACAGGTCTGTCGGGTGTCCTCGGAAAACCCGAATCATCCACAAATCTTTTTCGAACAGGATCCCAATCACAAACATTGTAGATTACAACAGTTTATTCAAATATATATATCAGAGTAAAAGATAGCGGAAGTCTTAAGATAACATAGTTCACAAACCAGTTGTTTCAAACTTACAATACCATAAGTGTCATACAACCATAGTAGCGGGATAATATTACATTAACATTATTTATTTCACACAAACTAGTGCCTTGTCCAAAGGCCATTCATCATTCCTCATCGTCATCGACTTCAAACACTAACATGCAGCAGGGACCAAAACAAGCCTGAGCATGCGACTCACCTGTAACAAGGGTTAACAAACCCTGAGTACAAAAGTACTCAACAAGACTGACCCAACATAATAGGGGTTGATAGACTTTAAAGATGTAGGTGTTGGGGCAAGGTAAGGATGTAGCAAGATTCAAAAGTTCTTTGCCAAAAGCTTACTATTCTTGATCCTATTTTCAAGTTTTACCCCTAAGTCTTCTTAGTTCATTATCTCAAACTAAGTGTTCATTTCCCATGTTCCAATCCTTCTCATTCCGTTCCTTTTTTTTAAGTTTTAGTAATTCATCAGTCCTGCATTGCTTCTGTAATAAATCGAGTCTCCATATCCGTGGAGCACCGGCAATTCGAATTGATTCAAGTCCTAGCCGGGGATTCCTTATCACACGACATATGTAGAACTTAATCTTGCATATATCAACCTCGCTACCGGATCCTCCTATACTAAGCCGTCTCCACGCCACCCGAGAGCACAACACACCTCAAATCTGGCCACATTCTAGCCACGAGGGTACACGCTACTCCCGCCATCTCTCCAGTCCCAGTGCGTGGGCCTTCGTCTTAGTATCGGATTAGCCGAAGTAGGCTTACCGGAGTATGTGACCAGTACTACAAAATGTCTCGTTCAGAAGATCCACAATGAGTGGCCTTTAAGCGACATAGTCGGCAACATTACCCAAAATTCAAGATAAGTCACCCGACTAGTCTCTAGTTCATTCTTCCTTCTTTCTTTCTTTGGCCAGTATGCCATCTTTGATTGTATCAAAACTTTTACTTTGAAAGCCTACCATAAAGCATACTAAGCATTCTACGCCTTTGTAAATGAAAACATCTTCAAGGATGGTAAACAATTAACAAGGTAGGCAATGCATCAAGTAGGTAACATTTGAATTAATCAACTTAATGCAATAAGTAACATAGGTGATAAACTTTTCAAAGTAAATAAGGTAATGGTTTAATGCATAAACCGAGGCTTGTCTTCGTTGACGATCTCGGGTTCTGGATCAGTACTACAATTATCGAATCCCGTGACAACCGGGGATTCTTCCACAACTTGCTCAACTAGAATCGTTTCGTTCTCGGATTCTACACGAAATGATAACATATGCTTCAACATGATGATAATGTAAACATGATGCTTTCATGGTACATGAAATATAACAACACCTTGAATACAACTTTCCTTCACGGTACAGTTGCAAGCCAACAAAACCAACTTGCAATTCTACCATCGAGGACCACACAAGTGACTTGACCAAACTGATCTTGAAACCCTACTGGTCACAAAACATGACCAAAACAATATCAAACACTAATCTAACACTTAGGGTTTGCTTTTATCCATTTTTGAATTAATTTGGAAATAAGCCCAAAAATGAACTTGTTCCAAATGACCTCAAAATTTTATGTAAGCTTCCTCATGACGAATTAGTGTACCAAAACAAATTTCATAATTTTGGAGTTATACAGTGGCCTACAAAAATCATGGAAATCACATTTATCAATTAATTAACTGAATTTTTGAACATTAAAAATTTATTCAAATTTCAAGTTTCATATTTTTAAACCATACTAGAACATGTACAGAAGCTACACACAAATTTTCAGAATTTTTGGAGCTATGATTATTTTCCTATAAATTTCCAAAGTTGCTGCACTATTCATAATTCAGGAAATATCGAAACCTCACTATTCTCTCTCTCTCACTGACAGCCGGTCCCGCTCGTCAGTGACACAACACAGAGCATACGGCGGCGCTGTCAGCTTCGGCCAGCAAAACGCGCCGGCGGCGAGGTTCCGACGAGACGGACTGCACCAGCACGACCTACGCCACCCCGTGAATCCATCCTAGCCCTCAGAACGGCAGCAGACGCACCGGAGGGAGCTCCATGCCGGCCATGGCGGCGCGGGCACGACGTCACACGGCGTAACCACGGCTACGATGCAGTAGAGGCTAAAGCGAAGCGAGCATCACGCTCAGGAGCTCACCACGATCACGCCGGTGTGCTTGGTGAAGGCAGAGACGGGCTGGAACGACGTGGCCACGGTGAGGTCGATGGCGGCGGAGCTCCGGCCGGTCACGGGGAAGAATGCGTTGCGCCGGGCGATTCCGGCCAACCCAAGCGATGCGAGCAAGCCTCAGAGGAGCGCTAGGTTAAGGCGATCATGCTGGCTTAGCGAGGCACGACGGGAAGGGGTCGACGGCGGCTACGGTGAGCGGCGGAGCTGCGCGGTGGCGGAACAGAGCAGAGAAGAAGAAAGGAAGGACGACGGCGGCGGTTGTTCCTATTTATAGACGGGAAGGAGACGTCTGGTGTCGACAGCTCACGCACGAGCTTGCCACGGAGCCTGCTGTGTGTCACTGCGCGAGAAAGCGGCGAAAATCAATAGGCCGGAGGTGGCGCTCGGCTTCGTTTTGATTTTTGGATTATTTACAGAATTGTCACTGCGTTTATTTTGCAAATTACTCACAAATTTTCTAAAGAAGTTGAAAATCTCCAAAAATGAAAGTTGCTCAAATTTTCAAACTCTACAACTTTGCTTCAAGGAATATTTTCAAATTCTGCCTCCATTTTGAAATTTGAATTTGGGGTGCATTTGAGCATTTCAATCATTTCAAAATTACTCCAAATTTTATATGTAAACTTTAAAAACTTTGAATACCAAAGTTGATCCTTATAAAATAAGCTTCAACTTTGCTTTTTGTCACACCCCCAAATTCCAAATGGATTTTGAATTAGACAAATGGGGCAAAAAGGACTTTTATGGTTTGAATTTGAATTCAAATTTGATTTGTTTACCTTTTTACTTAACTTTGATTTTTGACCAGTAACATGGCCCATTAGGGTTATTTGAGTCAAATGACACATGGTCTCACATGATCACATGAAATTTGACCCTTATGGTCATGATCTTTATTTAGCGTTTTGGATCACATTACATCACATAAAATAACAACTTATGAAATAAAGCTTATTTAGTGAATGCATTCAAAATTTTCTACTTTATGAATGCTTTGCAATGCATATGATGACATGTCAAGTTTTAGTACTAGGTCAAAACACCAGAGGTGTTGCACCATGCCACCGCGCCAGCCGTGTTGCGTCTAGGTCCGTGCCTGAAGGAGAGGTAGAGAGAGAGGGGAAGAGATGATGACTGGAAGCTAGGGTTTCCTTGGGGCAGACATGGCCGTGGTCGTCGGGAGAGAGAAAGAGAGAGGACACGAAGGTGGGGGAGGGAGCGGCGGAGGCGCCGAAGCACTGCCTCGTGTCAGCCGCACGCAGCGTGGGGAGTCGGCCGCGCCGCCCGCTGTCGCATCAGGAGGGAAGGAGAGCTAGAAGGGGAGGGAGAAAAAGAGATGAGAGGCAGGAGAGGGAGGGAGGGAGGAGGAGGAGGAGGTGGTGGTGGAGGAGGAGGAGCACGGCCGCCGCCGCCGCCGCACCACATCAGGAGGGAAGGAGAGCGAGAAGGGGAGGGAGAAACAGAGATGAGAGATAGGAGAGGGAGGGAGGGAGGGCGGAAGGGAGGAACGGAAGGAGGGAGGATTACTAGGTTAGTTATTCCACGTGGAATGGATTGGTATATTAGTATATAGTATAGTAGTAGTGCGACTATATGCTACTACGTACTGTTATGCATAAGGCCTGTGTTAATTATTTGACGTGGATTATATTACCTCTATATTACTAACATAATAATAATTTAGCGAACAATAATGCTAGAAGAAGGATATTGGCTCGCGTGAGTAGAAAACAAAAGATATCTATTTTATTAGTTCTATCATCAGCTACTCTGAAATTGTTTTGTCTTACCTTAATGCTAAGGTGGAGAAGAAGAGGATTGAGTCAAAAGAAAATCTTTTCCAGAGATATCATTTTTCTGAAGAGGCGATAAGATATTAGGTGGCAGTATGATACCACAAAGACAGAGAAAAAAGATTCTTAGAAATAAAAAAAAGGAAAAATTGGGTTTATGTTCAACGGCCACTGAAGCATTGTGCGTGCCCCGGCCCGGCAGGCTATCACATGTACGCCGTTCAAAGCATGTGTTTGCATAATCCATATATATAATACACTACCCCAGTTCTTCACATCACTGTTGGTTCAAATACCGCCTTCACTGTCGGATTTTGAACCGACACTAGCGTATCGGCAGTCATGCCTCTTTGCTATCAGTGCTGGCACTTCACCCGGCAGTGATAAGCTTAAAAAAAACAAAAAAAAGTACAGCAAGCAAGCTCGCTGCCTACCGCCGCCACCACCATGCTTGCTAGCTACCGCCACCACTGCCATGCTCGCTGGCTCCCCCCACCGCCTCTCCATCAAGCAGTTCATATAAGAAACAACTCATACATCACAGACAAAGGAGGAGGGATTCAACACAACACAAATCAACTCATCCACAAATCGAATCGATTCATACATCACACAGAAGGGTTCAACACATCACAAATCAACTCATCCACAAATTGATTCATACAACATAAAGTGAGGGGAGGGGGAGAGAGTGGAGATTCTGCAGGGAAGGGTGAGCTTGGTCTCACGCCGGAGGCCGCCCCTCGCCGCTCAAACGCAAGATCTGAGGCCGCGCCCCCATTCGCCGCACCCAAGACAGATCTGAGGAGAAATAGTGTGAGAGAGGAGAAAGAGCACCGGGAAGGATAAATTGCCGGGGAAGAGAAAGAGTACCGTGAGCCACCGGCGCTTCTCGCCCTCCCGCCACCGAGGTGGATCCACGCGAGCCGCCCGCGGTCGCCCGCCCGCCCACGATTGCGCCGGTCGCCCGAGCCACGCTCGCGCCGTGTCGCCAGAGAACAGAGCCATAAATAAAATTGCAGCATGCAGCAAGATGCATAGCAGCACGGAGATGGCAAAGGAACCCATGACAGTGAGCCTGAAAGGAGCGAGAAGAATAGGATCAAAAATCTGGAAGGTACATGGCAGTTACCTCGATCCCATCTTTCCTTCTCAGGCTCGCTACATCTTCGTGATATTGTCCTTCTTCTTGCAGTGGAGGCCGATTCCTCTCGCACCGGTCGCCGGGAGGACGGAGCTTGTCGCCGGGTGGATCCGCTCGCCAACACCAGAAGGAAGAAGCCACGCCGGGATCCCGACCGCTCGCCGGCGCCCACGGCTGCCTCGCGCCCGCTGTGGCCTCATGCCTTTGCCGTGCCGGCGTCCCGACCGCTTGTCGGCGGCCGCAGCGAGGTGGATTTGGAGAGTAGATTTGGGGAAATCTGGAGGAGGAGGTAGGAGCGGAGAAATATCTTCAGGAGATAGGGAGGAGAGAGAGCGGGGAGAGATGAAGAAAGGTGTGCACGGACGAGTTAACCAGGATGAATAAAAATTTCGGGTCCAGAGCCTATGGATCACTACCGGTCTGTGAAATGCAACCGACAGTGATAGACATCACTACCGGCTTTTATTACCAACCGGTAGTGATAATATCTATTATGACTGTCGGTTTGTTAGAAAATCCGGCAGTGGTAGCCTTTTTTCTTATGAACTGGTAGTGATGCATCTATCAATGTCGGTTTTAAAATTCCGGTAGTGATAGGGTCGGCAGTGATAGCTTATTCTGTAGTAGTGATAATATAAGTAAGGGGCCCTTAACAAAAATGTATGTGTTATAATACATATTATATATAGATTCATGCATGAAATAGACCAACACCGCTGATTTCTCCACACAAAAGCTAGATAATTATTATACATTGTATTCCACTGACGACTTATTACACCAAGTACGTTGCGTTATAAGCATCTTAATTAGCAGCGGCCTATGTCATTTAGTTATTATTACACGCTGTTTAATTTATCTCCCAAGCATATATATGATACATACACAGTTATGCATGTGCACCTATAGATCATATGTACATATACACACATAAGTACGTGACGCCTAGATACAAGCTAGCAATATACAATACACGGCTAGCATGGCTTATATATACATATGCCTGCATATGATATATGTAGTATTGCCAAGCAATTATAGCGCATGCTGCCTGGCCAGTGCTGCTAGATAGCAAGCAAGTATAGTGCTGCTAGATAGCAAGCAAGTATATATAGTTGAGTAGTAGTGTGTGCTTATTGGGTCACTGGGATGGATATGCATGTCCATACTAGCTGGTCCATATATGGAGTACGTAGTGTAGTGGTTTGCATTGCATGTGAAGATTCATGAGTACATCCTCCTTCCCCCAGAGCCGGCCTCACGCTGGCAGTTGAAGTAGACGGCGGCCACGGGAGGGCCCAGGTTGTAGAGCTCGGCGAAGTCCCTGGTGTTGAAGTTCTGGCGCCACCCCGGGGCGTACACCGTGATCTGCCGCCCCAGCTGCTGGAACAGCACCAGCACGAAGCGGTGGATCCCCATGGTCGGCCGAGGGCTCTCGTAGCGGATCACCTCTTGCCCTGCATGCCACCAGCAGAAGTTGCATCATATATCACCCATCCATCACGTACGTATACGAATATATATATATATATATATATATATATATATATATATATATATATATATATATATATATATATATATATATATATATATATATATTTATGATCGAGCATGCAAGCAGTACTAGGGATGAAAACGGATCGGATACGGACGGATATCACCGATGTTACATTTGTTTTCATATTTTTGTTCAGATTCGGATTCGAATACGGATAGTGTCAACTATGTCGGATAGGATACGATTGGATATCGACATCATAAATATGCGATTTGAGTATTCGGATACGGATACGGTATCGGATGTTGGATATCCGGATTCGGATACGGACAGATCTCAACCCCTCTAAACGGATTCGGTTTCAAATACGGTCGGAAAATATCCGTACCGTTTTCATCCCTAAGCAGTACCATATATATAATTACCTTATTACTTAACCACTTCTCCTGTATTTCATGTACCTATTTGTTTTGAGTTGGTCTTCTTCGGTGAACATATTATTTTATCATTGTTTGGCTATAGAAAAAATTATAAATTAAATTATCTCTTGTAAGTTGTTCTTTTGATTATATATACTAGCTCGTTGTATAAGATCGTTGCCACCTAAAATTAAGGATGGATCCGGATATGATGTCCAGATATCCGAAGATCCGATGTCCGTATCTGTTTTAGCGTAAATATGGATATCCGTATTCATATTCGATTTAAACATGGATGTTAAATAGATGTATCCGTATTTATTTTTTGAAGATTATTCTCTCTATCCGATTCCACGTTTGTATCCGATAAAAATGTGAAATATCCAATAATATCCGTATACGTGAAGTACAAATCATTTGAAACCATCTAAATCTTATAATTATGACTAATTAACTATGCAAATGATAATATTTTAATATAACAGACGTTATGTGCCATTATTTAAAAGTTATCTATGGATAATGTAATTTTAATATTATTAACGATATATAAATCCAAAGTTTAACTAATTTTAATATGGCTAATAATATTAATTAGTATTTATTTTATCTATATACTTCTAGAATTTATTTTTATTTATTTGAATTTAGTAATTAATACATATCTCTTATTTTCTTATATTTTTATATATTTAATTATTGAAATATTGATTAAAATATTTTTTTGGTAGTTGTATTTATCCACAATGTTATATAGCTATATATATATATTAAATTCCTTCATCCATAATGATTTTATTACACTACGGAACTATCGATAAGCAAATAGATACATGTTATCTTCAAAATCAAGTAGATATCCGACTTCGAATCTGAATTCGAGATAAGTTTTGGATTAGTATCTGACAATATCCGTATTCGTATTTAAATATGAATTAAAATATGGTAAATAGTGGTATCCAAATCCATATCTGTTCGAATCCGATCCGAATCCATCCGTACCTAAAATCTAGAAACTCTCTTAATTATTTATATGACAGGTCGGTGTTGTTCACCATATATCTAGTAGCTTAATTACGTGTGTAATGGCATATAGTTAATTTGTACGTCTCTATATAACCGACCAAGCAACAAGCGTAACTCTATGTTGGTGTGCCGTATGAGTTTGATCCGGCCGCACAATATAGGAAATCCGGCAGTGTAGTAAAAAGTTTGTCTGGATCAGTTAAAAAAAGAGAGAAAAGTTTGTGTGGACATAGATGTATAGACAGACAGACAGACAGACAGACAGTCTATGACAGGGCGGAGTGACATGCATATACACTCACCAAATGCAGCCCCAGTAGTTCCCGGAATATCAGTGACCAGCCTGCGTGAACAAGACAGTACAGAGAGGATATGGTCAATAATCCAGTCATATGATGATAATATAGTATAAGATTTTACTGCTCCTATATCTTAAATGCCTGATTTTTTATTGTTGTCCAGACATGTAATTTTATCATTGTTTATTAGCTATTATTAAAAGAAGTTGCGAATTGTCTCTTGTGGATCAGTTGTTCTTTTAATTGTACTAGCTACTAGTTGATTAATTGTGTAATATTGTTACTTAAAAAGTCCTAAAAATTTCAACAATATGAGATATATATAGTAACTCCCATAAGATTTACATGCTACATATATATACAACTAGCTGTAATGGACTAGCCACTAGCTCATAACATATAGATAGCTAGATAGAGTGAAGGGAGATCGCGTCCAGGATTGTGAGTATACATATTTACCAGTGCAAATACTCCCTAAGGTTTGGGTCGCTTGGGTTCGGAGCATCCGGGTCGACCATCACCTGAAGAACAAAGCCATTATTATTATACTCCTGTTATTAAGCCATATATTTAGCTGTTCCATTCATTCATTCCGATCATTTTCGTTCATGATATATCACGAATCTTCTTAATGAAAAACCACGCACCTAGTTCCTCCTAGGTACGTTGGATCTCATTTTTTTATGATATATGATCATGAATGAAATAATCACCACCACCAGAATCGATATCTATATCAAAATCTAGCTAGACTGGCTAGAAGAAAATGATGTGTCGGAACAAATGAGATCTGGATGTGTATATACGTACGAGGGTGTAGAAGGTCCTCATGTCGGGTCCCCCGACCTCGACCCTGGGCTGGTTCACCACCATGGACGGCTTGAGCTCGCAGCCGTTGGATACGGTCCTGGTGCCGTAGCTGACCCTGAGGTTGGTGGTCCGGACGAAGGGGTCCAGGACGTCGCCCACCACCCTACCAACCACCAGCGGCTCCCTTTCCCTGCCGCTGCCGGCCATGTCGTCGTCCGGCCGATCCCTAGCTTAACTGCTGCAACTTGCTCTCGAGAACAGGAGTCCGTTGTACTCTATGTACTTGCTGGCTAGCTGCAGGAAACTGGTTGGTGTTGGTTTGCATACTTGTCCCACAGCCGATGCCCAGTTTATATAGGAGTATGTGAAGCTCGATCTCATCAGGACTAGCACCAGTAACAACTAGCTAGTGGCCGGGACATGTATTGGCCTATTCGCTGGTTGGTTTCTGGGCTGGTTTAGGCTGGCTGGTACTGGTTTATTGTGAGAAAAAAACACTTTTGGCTGACTGGTTTGAGTTGGCTGAAACCAACGAGCGAACGGCTGATGAGCTCGCTGAGGTTTACTGCTGTGTGGCTGTGTGCAATGGCCATATACTTTTGTTGCTGGCTGAGTCTGATAGCACAGGCCGGGCCCATGGAATCTCGATCCAGTCCTGAATCTCGATCTATCTTCATGTGTGGACCTGATGACACGCCCGGTATATGCATAGTGTTGGGGGGCATTGTTCGTGTGCTTCTGACGACGACCCCCGGCCCAAAGCAGTGGCTAGCAATAGCATCTAGCTATTGGAGACCGCACGCACGTGCGTACGCTGCACGTAGACGGTAGATGTAGTTGCTGATGAGATGACCTGCCTGTTGCATGCTTCTAACGATCTCTATCTGTCGTCTCGTCTCTATATGAATGATAAGCACGCACGCACCCCTCTCTCCGCTAGCTCTCTTCTCAATCAATTCCCGTTGAGTCTTGGGATCCAACTAATCTGTCGAGAGCATGTCTGCCAATCAAGCGCTAGTTAGACACACATGCGTGTATATGTTTTTATTTGTTCATGATCACCACCCTTTTAGTTTTCACAGTGTGTGTGTGCAATTGTGCATGCACTGATTTGCTCAGGCAGCATGTAATAGGGGTGTTTCTTGTGCATATACTACAATAATGTCCGCCTCATATTCTTCATTCTTCATTATTCTTCATTGCTAGCTGGTGCTGGTCACCTATCCGACCCATCTGCCGCAGCATAAACTAAAGCTTCGGCCTTTTTATTTGGCGCATGACATATATAGTAGTGACGATGCATGATGCTAAAGGTGAACAAGATCAGAACGCGTTGGATAGTCAAGGACGGTAGAGCAATAGGAATTTGTTTTGGGGGACAAAGGACCTCGTTAGCCTGTGTGTGGTCGGAAAGGATGAAGAAGGCGGCAATGCAGACAAGTCAGATCACTTGCCATAAAGGGTATAGCTTACACAGGACGCGCAACCGTAATAGCACTATTAGAGAACAGACTTTAGAACGATGTCCTAATTTAGCATTAGCCTCGGCATTTTTTTGTCCCCGGGACTAAAGGTTTCTTTACTCCCGGTTGGAGCCACCAACCGGGACTAAAAAGTCCTCCAACCTTTAGTCCCGGTTGGTAATACCAACCCGGACTAAAGGTACACCCTTTAGTCCCGGTTGGTAACACCAACCCAGACTAAAGGACCCTTTAGTCCCGGTTGGTAACACCAACCGGGACTAAAGGTCCCCCGATAGGTTAGTTCAAAAGGAAAATATCCCATCCATTGTTAGATGTGTTGTGTAGGTGGGGTGGTGAGCTCCGCGCGAGGCTGTGCATGAGGTCTTGGGTTTGAATCTCACGGGGCGCAGCGATGGGAGACATTATTTTTTTAAGCTGGGAGGATATTTAGTCCCAGTTGTAGCAAACCGGGACTAAAGGTCCCCACCTTTAGTCTCGAATTCATAGTCCCGGTTGGGAAACCGGGACAAAAGCCCTTTCCCAACCGGGACAAAAGCCACGTTGTGTAGTAGTGTAGGTTAAGCAGCTAATTTCCCATCATTATCCCTCAAGAACATGGCACGTATCAGTATCACCACTAAGATCAAGCTAGATAGATTAAGGTCCGTTAAGTTTGGCACAGTACAACTTACTGTAAAGACGTGCATGTAATTACATTATTACAACCTCCTAGAACAACAAAGATAGTATTGCTCGAGATCCCTATGGCGGTATCCATGTATAGGATAATAGTAAATTATGGTATAGATTACATGTCCATTACTAAATCTAAAATATATTTTTCCAAATTAATGAGGTCTACATGTCGGTGGTTTTTTAAATACTCACTATGTCCTCCAAGCTTCATCCCTTTCCAACGACTCCAATTCAGCATCACATGACCCCTCCGTTTGGTGAGCTTCGACGCGACCCACCCCTCTGGTGACGCGCATGCATCCACACCACCCTCCTTGACCTAGGTTCGCCCCTCTCCTGCTGATGACGCGCCTCCGCTAGCTCCTCCTCCTAGTCTCGGTCCCGGTCCCAGCTCCCCTCTCTCTAGTGACTCGAACTTTCGTCCGTCAATGTTTGGTGGTGTACCTTAGTCCCACCCTTGACCACATAGGTCTCTCCACCTCGTCCATGCATGTCAACTTACCTTGCCCTCGCCAGCCCTATACCAGTAGCTGCTTCTCTTTCCTTTGTGGAAGTCTTGTACAGATCGAGTCTTGTTGATCCATTAAGGGTGTCCTAAGATGCCAATCCGCCTTTTTGACTTCTATAGATCCCTCATTCCCTCAATCATAATGTATATATATCACGATGACACAACTACAGGGCTATATATACACATGTGCCTCATATTTTTTATGATGATGGTATAAATCATATCCAGAGGCAGAGCTAGAAATGAGATTATTCCTTTTTTTGAGGGCCAACTGTCTTTTTTTTTTAAAAAATGATCAAATTTTAACTGTAGATACTGTATGCACTTAGGGTGTCTTGCCCCCTATCTCCACCACTAATCTTATCGTGCAGCAAAATGGCTTACCATAGAGACATGTGGAACTAGGGATGGCAACAGGGGGTTTGGGTTGGGTGGAGCATCCGCGGACCCGCCCCTGAAACCTAAGAGGAAAACCCGTGAAAGTATCTCGGCCCCTAGTGGGTTTCGGTGATTAATGACAATATAAGATTATTATGACTAACGTGTGTTTTGCAGAGGCAATTTGAGTTAATGATGATTGTTTGGGCAATCAATGGTTTTCATGCCCCTATCGATGAAAATCATTTCTGTTTTCAAAGGATAGAGGACAAGGTTAATGACATACTAGTTTTAAGTGTGGTTTGGCGTTGAGAGATACTTAGAGTAGTTTAGGACTTTATTTTTTTTGGTCGTACTATGAAGGGGGGTATGAACTAGTAGCTTGACCTAGGTGAGTCTATTATGTTAGGTGTGGTGCACACTTGTCAAACTTAGCACTAGGTTGCTCAGAGTTAGCCCAAAGATCAAATTGAGTCAACCTTATTCACAAATGATTTCGAATTGGAAGTGAATAGAGGTGTGACAGGGGAACACTATAACACAACAATCTTTTGCTGACACTTTCTATTGTAGGCAAAGGGCACCTTTGCCGACAGATAACCTCCCGCAAAAAGTTTTACCGACAGTTTAGAAACAGTCGCGCTAGAAGCCGTCGGCGAAACTTTTGCCAACAGTTAACAGAATCCCCGACACTTTATGTGTAGGCAAACGGTCTACCTACGCCGACAGTTGAAACCTCTGCCTACAGTTAACCCTTTGCCGACAGTTAATACCTACGCCGACAGTTAAGACCTTTCCCGACAGTTTGTATGTTGGCCAAACCATTTCTAAGATATTTTACAAACCATACCCTGCCAAAAAAAATCTGTCCGCAAAACTGCATAGATATAACTACAAGTAAAATAATTTGACAAATCCACTTTTGTTCATATAGAAGGCATCACATTGAACAAATTCACTTGATTTTTGCATAAATAATATATTAGATCTTCCATACTAGTATATTAAATCTTCTATACATACTGGTCACAGGCATATAGCCAAATACATGTCCAAAATATAGATGAGTTATTCGCAAACATAGACTTATACTAAATTATTACAAGCTATAGTGTAATTATTCAAATCAAAAGCAGAAGTGTTGAGCAACACTATGCTATGGACTGGTGCATTAGCTATCGGTCTTTGAGCTAAATGGTTATGGCTGGAAGGGCTGCCACTCCAAAACACTTGGAGCAGTTGCTTGCTTGTTCCACAAAAGGTTTGCCAACCCAAAATACTTGCAACACCTCATAGCTGAAGTACCTAACATCACTACTGGAGGCGGCCTCTTTGCTGAGGGCCCAGGGCACTCGGCAAAGGCCCAAAAGCCCTCAGCAAAGGCTTTGCCGAGTGCCGCCCTCGGCAAAGAGCCATTGGAAAAAAATTTAACGGCAAAGAGGCTCTTTGCCGAGGGCCATTTGTCGGGCACTCGGCAAAGCCTTTTCCGAGGGCCAACGGTGACACTCGGCAAAAAAAACAGCCGTCAGCGGCGCTGATCCGTTGACGACGCCTTTGCCGAGTGCCGACAGTTAGGGCACTCGGCAAAGATATTTTTTATTTTTTTTCAAAAACTCTTTGTCGAGTGCCGCGGCGGCAAGGCACTCGGCAAAGACATTTTTTAATTTTTTTAAAAAGCTCTTTGCCGAGTGCCTCCCTAGCTTGGCACTCGGCAAAGATTTTTTGCTTTTTTTTAAAAAAAATCTTTGCTGAGTGCAATGTCCTGGCACTCGGTAAAGTTTGCCAGCTTTGCCGAGTGCCATGATCATTGCACTCGGCAAATCAACCAAAATTGCAATTTTTTTTTGTTTTTTGCATTCCACTGACACAAACAGTTCAAATATATATCACATGTCACATATATATCACAAACATCACAATAATCACATATATATCACAACGAAACCATTTTCACACATTATATCACAACCACAACTCAAATAACAACATATCGCAACCACAAGTCAAATATCACAACCACAAGTCACAAATTCACAACCACAGTCCATCAAGTCCAAGCACAAGTCACAACCACAAGTGAAGCTCAAGTCCAAGCACATGACGAAGCACAACTCCTCAAAAAAGCGGCCTATGACACGATGGTGAAGCAAAGGCTCCATCATTCGGTGATGCATGAGTGGGGTTATTCGAACCCGCCGATGGAAGCTGTAAAAAGGATAAGAGGTTGCATGTGTGAGATTCATCTAGTAAGTTT
This sequence comes from Miscanthus floridulus, assembly GCF_019320115.1. Taxonomy (NCBI): domain Eukaryota; kingdom Viridiplantae; phylum Streptophyta; class Magnoliopsida; order Poales; family Poaceae; genus Miscanthus; species Miscanthus floridulus. The sequence goes on from NC_089597.1 coordinate 23,257,825, forward strand.
CTATGTGAAGCATTGGTGTATGTCATAGCTAGTGCAAGCATCTAGTAAGTTTCTATGTCAAGCATCTAGTAAATTGAGAATGTCAAGCATGGTTGTATGTCATAGCTAGTGCAAGCATGTAGTAAGTTTCTATGTCAAGCATCTAGTAAGTTTCTATGTCAAGCATCTAGTAAGTTTGTATGTCAACCATGGTTGTATGTCAAGGAAGCATCTAGTAAGAGTGAACTTTCATACTTACAGGAGTGGCTGTAGGAGTAGGCGGTGGAGGAGCTGCCAACGGCAAAGGTACACCCCCTTGCTGGACACTCCATATGAAGGCCTCCATTTCTTGCATCCTCCTCTCCTGGGCCGCGAACGCTTCCCTCTGGGCCTGCAGCTGCACGCTCTGAGCCTCGACCACGAGCTTCTGGGCCTGCAGCTCGGCCTGCAATACAAACTTCAATGTTTCAGTAATGCAAATGTAACTTAGGTGTGCAAAGATGAACGTACGACGAGTAAAACAGGACGTACCTCGAGAGCATCGACCTGCTGCAGTGACGGAGTAGGTTGTGGGCGTATGGGCTGGTTGGAGCTCGTGCTCCGTGCTCGGAGCACGTCGAGAGAGGGAACAGTGGTGGAGTCGATGGCGCCGTCTGCAATCCACAGCCGCCCATGCTTCTTGCCTCCTCCTAGCCTCATGATGGTCTCTGCATCAATGGGCTCAGTGCGCACATTGTAATCTTCCCCATGGACCTCCCTCACCTTTGAGGTGTACTCTTGGACCTTAGTGTGCACGGTCGGGTCAGAGTACACCTCGCGCGGGGCAAATGGGTCGAAGGAGACAGAGGAAGACGCTCTGCCCATGTGGGACATAGCCCACGCAGAGAACTCTGAGACCTCCACGCCCGGGTGTGTAGCCTCCTGCGAGTAAGACGACAAGATGGTGAGAAATAAGGCAAAACTCAGCATCAAATAAGATAAAAGAAATCACTTATATATGCTTGTTTGTAGGCGGGGAGGCTGCGGCTGCCTTGATGGTGAGTAGCACCTCGCCTCAGCAGACGCTGGTCCCGCTGCCTCGCGTGGTTCTCAGCGAAGTCGTTGGACAACCACCTGTCCACGATCATCTCCAAGCACACGGAGTGGGATCGGCACCGCTAGGGAATCACCTACAAGTCATCGATTATTTGACATAGAAAAAGATAAAATTAAACCGACTTAATCTCAAAATGAATCATTATTAATGTTTTTCGTCTACCTCAGGGTACTAGGCCCGGGACAGCTCCACCTGTCTTGCATCAGGCTTGCTGATGGACTGCTTCAACACCACGGCGTAGTAGTCTCTGTGGGCCTGCACGCGCGCCTCGTGGTGCATGTCGGTGACGTACTTCCTACAGGTGGCGGCAGCCGCCTGATCTGCCCGGGCCTCAAGTCCTTCTTCCGGCTTGAAATACCTCTGCATACAAAACTGATGTATCCATTCATTATTTCAATAAAAGACTTGCCTAATGAAAATGTTGTGCGAGACAGACTTACCCAAAACTCCGCCAGTCAGCGTATGTCCATACCCCCTTCTCCCAAGCGTCGATCAATTCATCAATCATAGGCTCCATGTACACACCAATATTACTCCCCGGGTGTCCAGGAATTATCAACAACAAGAAGACGTTATGCCGTTGAAAGGAGATGCCGGGGGGGGGGGAGATTCAGGGGGATAACAAACACGGGCCAACATGTGTATGGGGCAGACAACTGTCCATAAGGATTGAACCCATCTGTTGCCAGCGCGACACGTACATTACGAGCCTCAGCTGCTTTGTCAGGATGTTTGTCATTAAAGTACGTCCATGCTTCGGCATCGGACGGATGCACCATCGTCCATGGCTTGTACCGTACACCTTCTTTATGCCATGTCATCTGTTTCACGGATTCCTCGGTCATGAAAAGCCATTAGATCCTCGGCACAAACAGAAGGTGTTGTAGGACTTTCGCGGGGATCGTAAGCTGCCTCTTTTGGCCATCTCCAGAGTCTACCTCCAGGTACCTTGAGGATTTACACTTCGGACAGTACTTTGCATCCTTGTGATCTTTCCTAAATAAGACGCACCCCTTCGGACAAACATGTATCTTGTCATATGGCATCTTAAGCATATGAAGTAGTTTCTGTGACTCGTGCAAGTTCTTTGGCAGAATGTGCTTCTCCGTTAGCATGCTGCCAAACACGGCCAACATCTTATCAAAGCCTTTGCGACTCAGATTTAACTCGGCCTTCAACCCCATAACACGTCCAATGGCATCCAGCTGAGAAACCATTGTACTCTCATGAAGGGGTTTCTGTGCTGAGTCCAACATTTCGTAGAAGGCCTTAGCGGCTTCCTCCATCTCCTCCTTCTCACGTCCTTCTGCGAAGTGAGCTTGGTGAGTGTCATCTAGCATGTCTGCTACTCCGGCATCATCATCAAAAGCCTCGAGGCGTGGTCTCACCACCTCCGCTCTTATACGATCTGCTTCACCATGGTGGATCCACCGGTGGTAGCCAGCCATATAACCATTGTACACAAGATGTTTACCCATGGTCACCTTGTCTACCCTTCTGTTGTTGTCACATTTGCTACAGGGACACCAAAGTTTAGAATGTCCTTTAGCTACACCCGAGCTCCATGCATGTTCCAAGAAAGCATCTGTCCCATTCACCCACTCAATGTCAAAGTCACTCCTGCTTCTCTAGCCCGTGTACATCCACTGACGGTCTTCCATCCTTCCACATATACAGCACATAGTAATGTAACCATCAATTGCATCTACGCGGTGTTCCTACTCTCAAATAGGTGAGGATAGGTCCTAATCCCACCCGCGGATGCGTAGATGAGGTTAGTTTCCAAGCTCTGCTCCCTATCCGAGATAGAATTTCGGCAGCACCTCCCCGCTGTTCTCCCAATGCACGTCCTGCAAGGCAGAGTGTGTATCCGGAGAACAACAGGGGGTGATGCCGAAACACTATCTCGGACCGGAGCGGACCATGGAAACTAACCCATCTACGCATCCGCGGGCTGTCCAAAAAACGTGGATAATCCGAAACAGATACGGTCGCAGATATACAAAGATCTGTATACCTCCAACCGTATCTCTTTTGGACGGGAGACACCTAACTAGGTTACACGACCAAAGACCACATACGGATAGAGGGGTTATACCTAGGGTGCCGGTGAGGTCAGGGTAGCGGGGCGGTGGAGAGTCGGTGCAGTGGCGAGTCGACGCGGTGCAGGAAGACCTGTAGCACCGACGAAGACGATTGGGGTCGCCGAGTCCCTCCCACAGGTCCTCCTGTAAAAAAGGGCAAAAATGGTTAGTGTCGACTCAAAATTTCGGCAGCACCTCCCCTGCACGGGGAGGTTCCCAAAACCTGCAAAAAAACATGGCACAAAGGCCAACAACCACATATATACCAAACATGGGCACGAAGGCCAACAACCACCAATATATCAAGAGGAGCCATGTACTTTAGTTCTCTTTCCATGCAGATGAAAGTATTGAAGTAGTACAACAACAATTACGACTAATCCTACAACTACTACTAACAACTACTTAACTACTAACAGTACTAATACTAAGAACTACTTAACTATTAACAACTACTACTACTAACCACTACTACTTACTAACTACTACTATTTACTAACTACTACTACTACTAAGCCTACAACTAACACTACTAACTACTACTAACAACCACTACTATTTACTAACTACTACTATTTACTAACTACTACTACTACTAACCCTACAACTAACACTACTAACTACTACAACTAACACTACAACTAACTACTACTAACACTACTAACTACTACTACTACTAACACTACAAGGGTAGGGCTTACCTTGGCAGCAAGAACGGCAAGAGCGAGGGCCGGCGACGACGGTAGGGATGACCGCAGCAGCGCGAGGATCAACGGGCGGTCGAAACGGTGTGAGGATCGATGGGCGGTCGGGTCGGCACCTTCCTCTTCTTCCTCCTCCCCCTTCTCTTTCTTCCTCTTCCTCCTCCCCCTTCTCTTTCTTCGTCTTCCTCCTCCCCCTTCTCTTTCTTCCTCTTGCTCCTCTCCTTCTCCCTCTGCTGGCTGGCCGTAGGGCACGGCGGGGCCAGTGGAGCTCAGGACTGGCTGGGTCGCTGTCCCCGGGGAGCTCGAAGCCCGGGGCACCGGCGAGCTCGGGGCGGCGGCCAGGGACTTGGGGCACGGGTGCGGGCGCGGGCGCGTGGCCGCTGGGGCGCGAGCGCAGGGCCGTCGGGTTGGGGCGCGGGACGGGGGCGCGAGGCCGCCGGGGCGCGGGGCGGGGGCGCGAGGACGACGGCGGCGCGGCGACGTGGGGGCAGGTGGGAGACGAGTGAGGAGGGGGTGGGGTTGGGCCGGCCCATTCTGGGCCTTTAGGTTAAAAGATTTGCCGAGTGCCAGGCCTAGCGGCAGTCGGCAAAGGTTTTTTTTATTTTTTTAAAAAAATTCTTTGCCGCGTGCCCTGTGATCTGGCGCTCGGCAAAGGCTTCTTTGCCGAGTGCCAAGGTTGGCACTTGGCAAATTAATTTTTTTTGTTTTTTTTCGCCCCATTTTTTTTCTGGGGCCTTGCTAGAGTAATTAAACCTCCATTTCAAAATTTGGGACAATTTTTAGTTTTTTTACTTTATTTCCTTAATTAGTTTTGTTTCGTTGAATTTTTTTGACTATTTCAAATTTGAACTGCATGTACTTGAAATAATGGAATTTGGTCATTCAAAAAATGGTATTCATGGTATTTGGTGTATGTTGAGTCTCTATCCACGAACTCGCATCAAATTTCGCGCATCTTCTTCACGTAACATGACGAGGCCCTTGCCGGAAAAGTGTTTTAAAATTATATAAAGTCCATACGAGATGTCTGGGTTTTATGCATCTGACGTCGCAACTTGCTCTAAACATTCTCAATTTTTTACCACAGCCTACACATGCGATAACATGACACCTCGACAAGTTTCGTGATTTTCAGACTTCGTATGGACTTTATATAATTTTAAAACACTTTTCCGGCAAGTGGCTCGTCATGTTACGTGAAGAAGATTCGTGAAATTTGATGCGAGTTCGTGGATAGAGACTCAACATACACCAAATACCATGAATAACATTTTTCGAAGCACTAGATTACAATATTCCATGCACTTGTAGTTCAAATTTGAATTATATATAAAAATTCAACATAATCAAATTAATCAACCAAATATAACAAAAAAACTAGAAAAAGCACCAAATTTGAACATGAAGTTGTAAACAATGTAGGTGGGCCCAACAAAAAATTTGGGGTAAAAAAAATAAAAAAAATTGAAAATTTGCCGAGGTTCAGCTTGGCACTCGGCAAAGACTGTCTTTGCCGAGTGCTAGTCGAGGGGCACTCGACAAAGAATTTTTTAAAAGAAAATTTTCACAAACGGTTAAAAAGTCTTTGCCGAGGGCCTAACGGTGACGCCCTCGGCAAAGGTTGACGGCAGGGGATGGACGTCATGGCAAGCGGTGTTGCCGAGGGCCGGCCCTTTGCCCAGGGCTTAGCCCTCGGCAAATAATCATTGTTGCCGTGTGCTTGTCTGTGCCGAGGGTCTAGCACTCGGCAAAGAGTCTTTGCCGAGGGCTGTTCTTTGCCGAGAGTCAGGCCCTCGGCAAAGACTCGTTGCCGAGTGCCCAAGCATTTTCCCTCGGCAAATCCTCATGCCCTCGGCAAAGATGCTCTGTCCGGTAGTGCATGGAAAAAAAGTTGAACTATTAGCGTAATATGCTCTATGCTTTAAATTTGTGCCATGCAATTCACACTGTTATATCACATATAAGTCGAACTCTCCAAGTAAGTTTCAACAATATTTACACTGTTATTTGCATGAGGATATATCTTTCTGCAAACATATTTTACCAAAAAAACTAATGATGAAAGGCATGCCTGGGAGAACATTCCAAGTCCAACAACAAGTAAAATAGAGTAAGGCTAGTATAACTGTTATCAATAAACAGATGTGCTTTAAGGTAACCAAAACAACTAAAGAGCCATACCGTCCTGTTAGTAGAGTCAACATCAGATTGCCTTGGTGGAGAAGAGCCTACAAGTGAAATTTCATTATCAGTGACATTCATAACTTTATTGACATTACATGATATAATGGAATACTACTTGACATTACTCACTATTTCGTTGTCTACCTGTTTTGAGTGTTAAATTAGTATGAAAAATAAACAAATTATCATGTAAAGTGACCTGAAGATCATCTACAGCAGCTATACTATACACTAGTAATTGGACTGAATGAAAGAATTTTGAGGTTTCAAACTGGAGGCACTATCAATAGGTCATCGTAATACTATTATGGATAATTGTTGCTAAATTAGAACATGATAAATGATATTAAAGGACTAGAGGGTGGTATTATCAAAATTATCAGCACCAACAAAACTTGACTTGGGTGAGAGTGAGTCTCTGTGACTACACACAAGGTAGTGCTCATGGCTTTTGAATTTTGTAACGTGCATCCAGTCTTTAAATGCCTACTAAAACTAACAAAAGCATGCACAAATTAACTTAACCATGAATCTAGTGTTACCATGAACCTAGGGGAATAAAGGTAGGGAAATTCCATGGTCCTCTTTAGGTCACCCTGAATATATGTCAAGAACAGTACCGAAGGTCCACAGACAAGTCCTGAAATCCAGACAGACAGGTTATAAGATACAACAGCTGTCGTAATGTTGGCCACAAAGACAATAGCATACCCACGAGCATCAAATGACAAGTCTCGAGCTCCAGCAACAAATGCACCAAATACAATCAAAGCCACACTGATAAAAAGCTTGGTTGACAACTAGATAGTGGAACATTATAGATTCAGAACAGTACCAAGTTTTGAAAATGTTCAGCATAACAAATGTTGTATCCAAAGAAAAAGGGTATAGGTACAATAGTAGGTACAGAAACCTATTACTACTAGATGAAACAAATATAATCATATAATCAAAGGCTTATACAAAACCGATAATGTGTTCAAATACTTATGTTTGACACTGCCTAGGGCATAAATGCATTAAACGAAATGAAACTCTTAGAACTGTGTACTGGTATTTGTTGATATTTGAAAATGTTGATGTTGGGCTTGAATTTTACCAGCTCCTCCAATTTACCACTATAAATGAGGATCCCACCAAGTCCTCAACAGATTACTGTTAATCAGTTCAGGACATGAGACTCAGACGAAACAGACTACAATGAATTTCAAATAACAAAAATGAATTAATGATCAAATCAGGAACTAATTCATATTGAAAGCAAATGTGAGTTTAAACATTGTGCTGGGGATGACAGCTTACAAACCCAATGGCACAACATTGCAGTTGCAGCTTCACAAACTAGCAGAATAGAGATAATTGTGCTACATTATTACAAAGGTATTTGTCCCAACTTTCAGGCCATGGCATGTAAAATTAAAATTCAGAATAATGGGATAGATACCAAGTAACAGATGGCTATACAAGACCGAATGGCGTACTGAAAGCAGATAATGGCCTCAATATAGTAACATTCACACAAACACAGAGCATCCAAGAGACTTGGTATTTACTACCATATAATCTGATTTGGATAATAAGATTCATCAGAAACATTTAATGGAGCAGTGACAAATTTAAGTATACCACGTCAGTGAAGTATTGGTCACCAACCTGGAGCAGTGACAAATTTAAGTTAGAAAACTTGTACATGTTATGAGTAAATAGCTCATAATTAAACTCCTACCATCACAAGATTTGAGGCTAAACAACCAAAGTAAGTCTCTATTTCCTTAGCTGACCCACCAGGTTTCTTTGTATCTGCACTCAATAGGATAGGTATATGCAAGTATAAATGGTAAAATATTGGAATTTTAACTGATTTGGAAATTGCTATTGATATCTCTCATGCTATTACGTATCTTCGGGATGTACCTCTCCATTCGGTCAAACATGCATCTTAATTTCGAAATAGCTGTACTCCAACTTATAACCTTGTGATCGGATTCCATGAACATAATGCAGCAAAAGAACTGCAACATCTCTGAATGTAACAACCTTAAAAAATGGAAGAAAACTTTATGTACATGTAGTAACAAAGAAAAAGGTTTTCTGCAAGGAATATAGCCATTACACGTAGTGCTGAGAATGTAGATGGAAGGATCCTAATCAGTTTGAAATCACTTCAAGAATAGTTTATGGCTTAAATGTGATTGCCCTAATCAGTTTGAAAGCACTTTAAGAAAAAAATAACTGGAATAATTCTCTTTAAGAAACAAAAAAAGAAATGCAATGTACTATAGTCAGTGTATATACCTTAGATGGAGCGATCCACCTTCTTGATTCAGTAAAATATGCATCTTAATCTCGAAATAGCTATGCCATTACACGGTCATCGTTAGCTAAGTAACAAAATCAGGGTTATTACCTATAGAGGGCGAGGTAGCGCACGCTGCCGCATCAGCTAGTCACCTACATGAAGGAGAACACGGAGGGATGCAGGACCTGGGGGAGCAGCCATGGAATAGAGGAGTAGAGGGTGAGGTCTCACCAGATCCGGCCACAACAGAGAGGAATAGGCAGGCAGGGCGAGGTGCTAAGCGGAGCCGCAGATAGGGCAGATGAAGAGGCGACTACGTAGGGCCGACGGGTCGATCGGCGTCGCCCATACTGGGGCAAGGGGTGACTCAGCGGAGTAGGCACCATCGAGGATGGGGCCTGGGGCGCGACGGGTGGCCTGCGGCTGTAGCGGCCTAGGGCGACAGCGTGGCCCTACGGGAGGCAAGCGAGGTTGGCAGGAGTGCCGCAGCTGCGTGCGCTGCAGACGGGGGAGGGGGAAAGCATGGTGCCTGCGCTGGAGCCGCCGCTCCGTTGCGCACCAGCCACGGGGGAGGGGGGCACCGTTGCCCGTGGCCCATGTTGAGCCCGCCCGCGCGAAAGCCGTCGAGGACCGAGAGGTCGGATCTATGCGCCCCTCCCTAGAGATGCAACTGTAGTTGGCAGATCCATGCGCCCTTCCTCGGTGGGCGGCCACGAATGCAGCTTTCTTCACCAGTGTAGAAGGGGTTGGCGTGGGGGCATCCAGTAGGGGCTGACGTGGTTAGGGTTCTGGCGGGTGGCGGTGCTGTGCAGGGCGGCGACGGTGGGAGCTGGTGTGGGAGGCAGAGGCGGCGTGCACTGGCATGGGAGGCGGCGGCGGACGCTGGCGGGGGAGGCAGCAACGGACACTGGCGTGGGAGGTGGTGGCACGCGAGGGGCAGCAGAGAGAGAGCAGGGTTGGATTGGGGTTCCTTTGCGTGGGCTACAGACTCTGTCCCAAAAGGACTCCGCGCGTGCATACGGTGAAAAGATCTAAAACCAGAATCTGGGCAACACCGTATATCCTTTCGCCGACACTTAGATAGTTGGCTTGTTTAGAAAACGCCGACAATTATTCTGTCTAAAAACATTTGCTGATAGTTTTATTGTCCTAAGAGAAATGCCGACAGTTAACCTATAGCTATACAACATCATTGCCGACAGTTTACGTGACTTTAAAAAGGTTGTACAATTACCAACACATAGTGTGTTGTCAAAACCAATCATTTGCCAACAGATAAGTGTAGGCAAATGTGTGTCATGGTGTAGTGGCACCGGACCTAGATGCTTGGAGCATAGGACGCATCCGGTCAATGTAAAAGCTACGCAACAAGGGTTTGCACCCATCGAACACGGGCACAGGAGTTAGACCAGACGCAATGGTGCCACTGTAGCTACTGAGGTTCTGCACACAGGATGCATTGGACGCTGGTGCATGATGCACCGGACACGCGCGTCCCAGCGTTCGGTCACAAACAGAGAGGTTCCAGAGACCTCATTTTTGCATAGGACGTGTTCGGTGGGGGTGCATCGGACGCTGCTTGGTTTGCTAGAATAGTAACAGCTACTCCTAACAGCTAACTTCATTGAGCCGTTTTGGTACGCGATCGGCGCGTCCGGTGCGTGCAACTCAGCGTCTGATGGCCACGTGTTATTGTTGATGGTAGTTATCATCCATCATAAATCATCAATAAAACCTGTATAAATGCATAAAAATGATCACCAACATAGGTTTAGGGGTTTAAACTAATAAATTCCATGAGTTTTGGTGAATCTGTGTTTTCAACAGGGTTTATCCAGAAAACCAACAAAGTGGACCCAAACGTCAGATTTAATCGCATTTATCCACAACAAAAATAACTCCAGAAGACTCTAGAAGACACCAAAAGGCAAACCACAGAAGCAGACCTAGAGAGAATGTCAGGTGGGCCCAGCAGGCCTGTCGGCCATGTGGTCCCACCTGTCAGCCCCTCCTCGCTACGTCGGTTGTCCACCGCCTTAAGGATTGCATCAACGCCGTTCTTTTAAGTCGGTTTGATCCGAGGGTCCAGAATTAATGCTACCCCCTATATATAGTAGCCCCTACCACTCCCCCTGAGGCAATCTATCATTAGATCAGAAATTAGGGTTTCCAAATAATAGAATAGATCTCCAATTCTTCAAGTTCTAGTATAGGCTAGCTAGCAAGATTCAAGTAGAGTTTGGCTACTACTCAGGATTTTGGATTCGTCATCTGGAGGCTGGTATAGCCATTGTATCCTCTATATTTCTAGACTTTGTGCTATTCAATACTATGTTTCTATTTTTTATGTTCCTAGTTTGCTTTAGTAATATACTTGATATAGTCATGGTTGACAATGAATTTATGCATAAGTTCGCAAAGCGCTTAGCTCAGTACTCGAGTGAGTTAAGTGGTCGACATTATGCAAGTGTTGTGCTTATATATTGTTTACCTGTGGATGCACTCTACATTCTGGGCCATGTGGTAGATCATGAGTGTGACACTCTCGTTGAGTTCTTTGTAGTCCACTCCCTGTCTGTAGGATAAGTAGGACCTGGTTGCGAAGGGAGCCAAGCTTTGTTCTTGATATTTCTTAGTAATGTTCCTTATGCGTAGATACAGAGTTAATTATGATATAGATGAAAGTATTTATGCTTGGGTGTACAAAAGATTTAGTAAATAAGAAATGACTTAGGAATAATTTCTCTTAATTAATCTCTTGCCCAGCCATACTACATTTATGAGTATCTATTTATATCTCTAGATTATTATCAGTGCCTTACACTTATCATTTATTTATCATTTAGCTTACCCCTGTCAGAGCATGTCTTAGTGACTGACCTCATCATAAGTATACATATTTGTCAATATTTCTAGCCATCGCTCCTCCTTGTGGAAAAATTATAAATAACGATACCTGGTATACTCCCGGGTAAAATGCTACAATGGTATATTATCTGTGCGCTTGCGAATTACTTTATCATATATAATCTTTCCTGAATTTACAAATGTCATTAATAATTACCAACAAACATTTCTGGCATCATTGATAGGGATAACAACTTAGTAAAAGTGATGTTAAGAAATGTCAACAATCATTTTTGGCTTCGTTGCCGGGGAGGGCACAAGGCTAAAAGAGAATTGATCAAATAAATACTTATTGATGAAATCATAACTATGCACCTCTGCTTTAGCAGGTTATCCTTGTTTGTTTGTGTTCATATCTTATACAGGGTATTGCAGGATTAGTTTTGATTCACCGACAACTCCCATCAATCACAATCAAACCAATCAAAAGGCAGCTTAACACCAGTTTCTGAAGCTATGGTTGACAAGACTCTGCGTGAGTTCTCTACTCCAAGCACTGAGAACATCCACACTGGACCAACACTCAAAACCAACAACCTTGAGTTTTAACTCAAGCCAAGCCTCATCAACATGGTGCAAGCTACCCAATTTAGCGAAAAGGCATATGAAGATGCTAGTGCTCATCTCTAGAATTTTCTAGAGATTAGCAATACAATCATCATCAAGGATGTTGCTCAAGACATCATACTACTCCGCATATTTCCATTCTTGCTAGTGGGAAGGGCGAAGTAGTGATTCTACACCAACAAAGATGACATCAACACATGGGCAAAATGTTTGAAGGTCTTCTTAGCAAAGTTTTTCCCTATAGGCAAAACTAATGCCTTACGAGGAAAAATCTCCTAACTTCCAATAGCAGAAAGGAGAAACCATTCCAGAGGCATGGGAATGTTTTCAAGAATACATTTCAGATTGTCCTCATCATGGGATGGAGGATTGGTTGCTCATGCAAGGTTTCTACCATGGATTAACTCAAAAAGCTCATGAACAACTTGATGCTACCACTGGAGGAGCATTTATGTCACTCACCCTTGGAAAAGCTAAAGCTCTCATGGAGAGGATAGCCTCTAATTAAGGCTGGTCTCAAGACAACATCCAATCATGTAATAAAAGCGAAGAAGCACCAGAAGAGGTGTGTGCACTATCAACCAAGATGGACGTTGATGAGGACATGACACCATCAGATATGACCAATGATTATAAGGTGAGCTTGTTCCTACATTTGTATAGTGATTTTTGGTACAATTTACTTGGTCCCACATGTACATGTTATTATTTGCTTGTAGGTACAAATGTGTCTCAAAGTGCAAGTCCATCAAAGTTGAACTTTCAGTTCATCAGGGACCCAACAATGCTTCATTGGGAAGGTCATAACTCATCCATTCGGAGTGCGATTGTGGTCAATGAGCACTTGATTGAAAGCTTGTTTGATAAGATTTTAAATAGATCTGGTACCATCTCAATATCATGTCGGCAAGGCCATCAAATCATGAAGACATGCGGTCGCTATTTCTGCCAGGAGTTATGTCATCATCATGCATCATGGGCTTGTTATTCACCCTTGGGACCCTGGCCCAAGTTGGAGCACGCCCCAAGGAGATGGAGAACACATAAAGGAAGCCCTTGGATGTCATATATCTTGGACACCACCTTAGGAGGCAAGCAAGGGAGTCCAAGCCAAGATGGAGGCCCAATCCAAGTCAAGTTCAAGTCCATCTCAGGCTCCAGGAGCAGCGTGTAGTAAAACGAACGCCCAGATTGTATATGGACTCTATTTTCGAGAATCCACATATGGATAGAAAGATAATTTGATAAGGTAACTAATGGATGTGGTCCCACATCAAAATTATATATGAGTCGACAGGAATCTTCAAAAACAAGTTGACATCCAGAATTTATCAGGGTGCTGCATCGCCATCTTTTGGGCCGTTGGGCCTTGTAACGTGTTGGGACACCTTTAGGACATGAAGAGGGGTCCTTGGATGCCCATTAGGCTATATAATCAGTAGCCACTGCCTATATTTATTGTTTAGGTTTTGCTTTAGATTAATCTATCTTTGAACAGGCGCGTCGATGTTGGCCTGGCGTCGATCGACGATCCGGTTTATGTGGAGATGAAAGATATCTGACCGAGTGAGAGAGGGGCACCGCATGATTGTTTCCTTCCATGCATGATTATTGTTTCCTTCCATGCATGTGGCTTCATGATTGTTTCCTTCTATGCATGATTATTGTTTCCTTCCATGCATGTGGCCTCAGGTGATCGATTTGTTTCCTTCAAAGCGGGTGGGGATCACAAGGATGACAATTTCTTTTTCTATCGCGCGGGGTATCACAGGGCCGGAAGAAAGGAGCGACCCCAAAAAAAGTCACACAAAAAATTGTCTTACATTTGTTCTTTTTAGTTGTAGGAGATACAGACCGCCAAGGCACCTAGGGACTCTCACTATGTAAAAAACGGTTTGTAGCAACGGGACAAATTTTTTATAGGGGGCGACTGGTGATGGAGCCGCCCCTACAGTGGCGTGCTCGCGAGCCCAGAGACCAACTGCTCCTACAAATAAAATAGTAGGGGTGGCTGGTCATACGAGCCGCCCCTACAAATGGGTCGGATTTGTAGGGGCGGCTCACTCACTAGCCGCCCCCGGTATTGCTATTTGTAGGGGTGGCTAGTGATTGAGCCGCCCCTACAAATGACCCACATATAAAGCAAACTGCAGCACCTTCTTTCTCCTTGGGTCACTCACTCCAACCCATGAAAGAAAGGTGTGGAGGCCTTGGGCACCTCCCAAAAATTGCTCTACTAAGGGGGAAGGTTTTGGTCTTAAATCCTTTGGTGGAGAGGTTATAAACGGTAAGAAAATGCTATTCCTCACTTTTTTTGAAGTTTTAATGGTTGGTTAGTGAGTAATTAGAGTTTTGCTTTTCTCTCTCTCTTCTATGGTGCTTAAGCTACTTATGAAGCAAATTATACCCAAGTTTTGAATGTACTAGGGTAAATTAGGGAGGGGAACAAGATCATACCCTTATTTGGTCCATGTTTCTTGATTTTAGTGAACAATTAGTTAGTTTTATGGATGTTTCATGTGCATGTAAATCTAGATCAGGGTTTGGTTTTTTTATTAATTTTGGTTTTGTAAATTTGTGTTTGATGAAATTAGACTAGGGTTTGCATGAAAGATATTGGGTAAAATATAATTGTTGCTAATTGTTGTCTTTGAAATTGTTTATTGTAATCAACAAATATGTATTTTAATTATTTATGGATAAATGGGCCATTAATTAATTTTCTTCTACCATGGTGTGTTTGTATGCTTCATGTAATTATATTTGATTTATATTCATATATATATCTGAAGTATATACAATTATTCTGAAGTAATTATTAATTTTATTCATTTTTATATATATCTGAAGAAGTAGTCCTTTATGTTTGTTTTGTTGTTGTTGTAAAAGATGGAGTACATGAACTCTTGGATGTATGGTTCGTTAAGGTTCAAGGCAGGTTTCCGTGAAGAGGTGGATAAATTTATTGAGGCCACAAAGAAGCATGCAACGACATTGACAGAGAATAAGGAAACAATTATTTATCCCTGTAAAGATTGCAAGAACCGTATGGCATAGACAGATGTGATTATCATCAGATCACATTTGATTATGCAAGGATTTATTAAGGACTACACAGTGTGGATTCATCATGGTGAAACAGTTATTGTTAACGACGAGAATAAGGAGGAATACGACGATGAAACCATAGAATCCCTGTCCCAATATTCAGCCGAGCTTGATGCACAAATGGATTTCGAGTTTGGCAATGAACAAGGTGGTGATGCTAATGGTTGGGATGGTAACGACGAAGGTGGTGCCAATAATGATGGTGGAGCACGTGTCGGGGATGAAGATGATTTGGAGGACATGATTCGAGCCCTTGGACCAGAGATTTTACTAAATAGCCCGAAAGGTCTAGAAAATTTGGAAAGAGTGACAAAAGCATCGAAGGAGACTGTGTATGGTGTTGAAAAGGGTTGTCCGACACATTGGACATCGCTACGTTTCGTGCTTGAGCTGCTCATCCTGAAGGCTAAGTACGGCTGGTCAGACTGTAGTTTCAATGATCTATTGCATCTCCTGTCATGGGTGCTGCCACAACCAAACTCAGTTCCCGCCAACACATACCAAGCGAAGAAGATCATAAGTCCATTGACAATGGGGGTTGAAAAAATACATGCATGCCCCAACCACTGTATACTTTTTCGTGGTGAAACGTTCAAGTCATTGAATAAATGTCCCCGGTGTGGGGCCAGCCGGTACAAGAACAATGACCTTTACGGTGGGGACGAACCATCCACGGGGAAAAAGAGGAATAAGAAGGGTACAAAAAAGGTGGTACAAGAATCTCAGCCCCCAGAGGACACTCCATTAGGCAACGATGCAAAGCAGAGAAGAATTCCTGCCCTGGTAATGTGGTACCTGCCAGTGACCGACCGCTTGAGACGTATGTTCCTAAACCCTAAAGAAGCCGCACTCATGACATGGTGGGATGATGAGCGCAAGGTGGATGATGATAAGATTGCACATCCGGCTGATTGTAGTCAGTGGCAAAGGTTTGATGAGAAGCACAAAGAATTCAGCGATGACCCAAGGAATGTACAGTTTGGCTTGAGCACCGATGAAATGAATCCCTTCAATGAGAGGATGAGTGACCACAACACATGTCCAGTGATCTTGACCATGTACAACATCCCAACGTGGTTGTGTCAGAAGAGAAAGTACCTTCTCCTCACTATTCTTATTTCTGGCCCTAAACAACCAGGCATTGATATAGACGTGTCCTCGAGCCTTTGATGCAAGAAATGGAGAGGCTATGGAGGCATGGGGAGCCGATGTACGATGCATTTCGAAAGGAGAACTTCATATGTAGAGCAATAATATTTGTTACTACCAATGATTACCCCATGTTGTTTGCTTTGTCTGGACAGATCAAAGGGAAGACGGGATGCTTGGTTTGCTTGGATGGTACTACATGGGTGTACCTGGATGCATCCAGAAGATAGTTTACCTAAGGAACCGACGCTTCTTAAAGACAAGTCACAAGTACCACAACAAATTGTTCTTTAGATTTTATGACAACACCCTGGAGATTGAACCCCCTCCGGAGAGACGTCATAACGGAGAACACATGTATAGAATGGTGAAAAACATACGCATCGTCTATGGAAAGAAGAATCCGAATGGGACGAACAGAGATAGAAGCACACCTCCTGTCGAAGGCGTACCTTTCAAGAAACAATCGATCTTCTTTCAGTATCTGCCTTATTTGCCAGACTTGGAGGCCCCCCATGCTATTGATGCTATGCACATGCAGAAGAATGTCTTTGAGAGTCTCATTGCTACCTTGATGGACAAAAGCAAGTCAAAGGATGGTCTGAAAGCACGGAAAGACGAGAAGAGAGCTATATGCACTTTCCTGAGGGGGGTCAAAGTCCCCACTGGGTTTTCAGCAAATGTGAAGAAGCTAGTGTCGATGAAGGACTTGTCAATAACACACTGCAAGGCTTACGATTGTCATGTGATGCTGATAGTGTTTCTACCTATTGCGATTAGGGCTATAAAGCCAGAGTTCTTAAAAATGGCCATCACCCGCATGTGCTACTTCTTTTCGAAGATCTCACAGAAGACGACTGGCAAACAAGAGCTGAGTGACCTATATGAATTTGTGGTGGAGACACAAAACCAACTAGAGATGTGTTTACCTTCTGCATTTTTTGATATAATGCCACATCTCATGATTCACATGGTTCATCAGATACAGGCGCTGGGCCCTTGCTACTTGCATGAAATGTGGTCCTATGAGCAGTTCATGTCGGTTCTAAGTCGATACGTGCATAATCAAGCATACCCAGAGGGCTCCATGATAGAGGGTTACAGTACTGAAGAAGTCGTCGAGTGCTGTCAATAGTACCTAAAAGTACAGAAACGGATTGGTAAACCCGATTCTCGTCACAAGGGTAGGCTGGCTGGAAAGGGCACCAGTGGTAGAAAAGTGTTCATCGACCATGATTACAAAGAGGTGAGTCGGGGCATTACAGTGTCTTGCAGAGTACCCAACTGATGCAACCGTACATTGATGAACACTCTATACTTAAAGCTTTGTTCGATATATTTTATTCGATGCAAAAGAGATTATCTAGTTCTATGATTAAATCCATGCAGCAACCACTGGATTTGTATAGCCGTCGATGTCGGGAGGAGCATGGCATGGGTCTTTGATTCAATAGATAGGGACCCAGTGACATACAAAGACTTCATATTGATTCTCAAGACGTATACATATCGACAATCCTCATTAGCTTATATGTTTGTATACATACTTATAACGTTCACTTTTGGATACTAACAAGTTGTATTTGCTAAAATAATTCGAATAGGGCATTTAGGTTCTATGTCACTACACATCACGGAAGGCATGATCCAGCAAGAAAGGAAAAGCTGGCTATAAAAACACTATGTGCGGTAAGTGTAACTTACTTCTTCAGTACTCCATTACATGGATGTTAAAAGCATTACTTAACATTTTCATATACAAAACACACAGTGCCCCAAGCAGAAGCCTGTGAGTGTACATTGTGGATACTATATATGTTCTATGATGAGTAACACCGGTGCCTACAGGTGACACCCCTTAAGGGTAAGTTTGAACCTCTTCACTCGTAGTATAAAAACTTCGTACATGGTATGAAATACTAAACCAAAACTTGTTCTCTTGTAGTGGAAAGAAGAGAGAGAAATGAAAAGAGACCCATACAAGGATGACCAACTCTTAGAGCTCGTCGGCGACCTTTGCAACTTCATATTGGACCAGATTGTACACGTCAAAGGCGCCTACCATGACCAAGAGTCTGACTTAGGTAGTAATCCTCAGTACCAACACCTTCGTGAGACTGAAAGGCTAGCTCTAGGACGCTGATAACAATGTGTATGGAATTTGACATTGGTTTTACCTTGTGAATTATGTCTATTTAATGATGGATTATATATATTCTTGTGAATTGAACTTGTAATTGTAGTTTATATAATACTCTTGTGCTTGTAGCCTAAGGGGTTCGGAACGCTGGTCGCGGGACGTTTGGCAACGCGAACGCGGTTTGGAACGTTGGTCACGGGGCGTTCGGCAACGTGAACGCGGTTCGAAACGTTGGTCGCGGGGCGTTCGGCAACGCGAACGCTGGATGGAATACGCGGAAACAAATAGTGTTATGGTCGAATTTGAATTGTAAATTTGAATTTTTTTGACGAGAAAACGTACTGTAGGGGCGGTTCTAGAATAAACCGCCCCTACAAACAGGTATTATAGGGGTGACTGGTACTACAACCGCCCCTACAAATCGATTTGTAGGGGCGGCCTAAGGACCGCCCCCTACAAATGCATGATTTATATTGACGGTTTGGTAGGGGCGGCCCGCCAAATCGCCCCTACATAAAAAAACATTTGTGTAGAAGTGTCTGTAGATGCATGGCACATCCTCGTACGTTAATCGATTTTATTATGTACCAATGTGTGTCCTCCGCTGTAAGTACTGCCCGAGTTAAAGGCAATATATATATATATATATATATATATATATATATATATATATATATATATATATATATATATATATATATTTTGACGCTGCTGGGTGAATTCTCTGTCGACGAATCTCTCCACATAGTAGGAGTACAGACTGCTCCTGAAGAGTACGTTGTTATCGTGCGATGGCATCCACCGTCCGGTGAATGCATCTTGGAGTTTTTATCAAAGGCTGCTGCGCCCACCAGTCTCACGTGACAGTGTATATATATATATATATATATATACACACACACACTAGTCCATCACGGGTGTCTTTGCGCGTGCCAGCGATTAAACGGAAATTAAACCGTGCAGGTAACGTCGTTTATTACCTTGAAATTGTTGGGATGCTAAAATTTAGATTTTCCCGTCTTCCAAAAATAAGATAGGCTACAGCTATACTAATCATTCCGAGACATAAACTTTCTCAGGGTGCCCTCAATGAAGTGGCATTGAGAGGGAAAACCAAAGCTATATTAGACTAAAATATTACTTTCCCATACCATAAATATCTTGCAAACATATCTTCAATCACATTTAGGATAGTCAAAGGTATTGCCTACTGACCAGACTATGTTTTAGTTTGATGCTATCTAATTAGGGGGGGGGGGGGGGGGTTCTAATGGAAAAAAACTAATTCTATATGCAAGAAATGTATAAAATTCACAGGAATTTCTGTATAACGTATAGGTAAAGTAAACTGCAAATGGGGGAAAAATGAAGAAGCATTTGAGAGTTAAGCTGTTCACCTGTCCATCTTTTTTGACCTTTTGCCTGCTATCTGATTGAATGCACCAAAACACAATAGAGGGGCAGTCGATAGGGTTTATGATATGTACGCACAACAATAATAATAGAGAAGCATCGAAAGAGAAAATGCGATAATGGGATACTTGGCATATACAGAGTAGTTGGCCTTAAGGAAAAAAAAAAGATCGAGATGAGTAAACGGAAGTTACACTCTGAGATAACTTGAACAAACTGTCAGTTTTTTTAACCTGATAGCAGTACTTGTATTTCTGGTTAGAAAACGATAAACCTAATTTCGATAGCTAATGAGCGGACCCTGGCAAATTTGCAATATTATTCTAAAAAAATTCACAAAGTAGAGCTTCTGCACGAGAAGCTGTTGCAATTTGTAGTGTTAAACAGTGGAAAGCGCGGGGGAAAACGCAATTGTAAAACCGTAATGGAACGGCCAAAACTTTCCGCACTAACGTTGCCACCCTGAGCTCACGACAACTACAGCCGAAGTGTAGAAAGTAATATCCATGAAAACATATGAAGATGGCCCAGAATAAAAAGATCATAAAACACAAACAGTGATAATCATGACTGCATATTCTCAAATGGTATAGCTAAGAAGAAGATATTTGGTGTCAAGCAACATTGGCACTGACATGTGCGGGAAAAAATTGCAAAATAGCAATGGCATGTAAATATTTTCAGGTTTGACATATATGAATACCTCACTCGCAATGACAAAGCAAAAAATCATAAAAGAGTGATAATCATGACCGCTTCTCACTGGCCGTCCATGTTAGCAAAATCACATGGTATATTTCAGATAAAGATATTTGTTTGCAACATCATTGGCATTGACATATGGTCAACCAAAAAAAATGCAAAATAGCAAAGGCACAAAAATATGTTCAGGTATATTAAAAGCACCTCACAGTCATCATCACATCATCAGCAATGGCATATGCTCAGACTTAAATAAATAAAACAGCACCATAGTCCCACACTTATAATACAGAAGAGGCACATAGAGGAGATTGCAATGGGATCAATATAGAGGAGAGGGATGGTCTTGCTTCACCTAGGAGATGCCAAGAAACGAATGCAACAGAGGGGGCACCACGGTCACAACCGTCGGAGCCAGCTGCGGCGGCGCAGCGCACACCGGGGATCGTCGCCAGTAGATCCGAGCCCACCATGGCCGTCACGCGTCTTGGGGAGAGAGAGGCCACGCCATCGCGCCGGTCGTGTTGCGTCTAGGTCCGTGCCTGAAGGAGAGGGAGAGAGAGAGGGGAAGAGATGAAGACTGGAAGCTAGGGTTTCCTCGGGGCAGACGCGGTCGCGGTCGTCGGGAGAGAGAAAGAGAGAGGACATGAAGGTGGGGGAGGGAGCGGCAGAGGCACCGAAGCGCCGCCTCGTGCCGGCCGCACGCAGCGCGGGGAGCTGGCCGTGCTGCCCGCTGCCGCATCAAGAGGGAAGGAGAGCGAGAAGGGGAGGGAGAAATGGAGATGACAGGCAGGGAGGGAGGGAGGGAGGGGGGGGGAGGAGGAGGAGGAGGAGCACGGCCGCTGCCATGCCGCATCAGGAGGGAAGGAGAGCGAGAAGGGGAGGGAGAAAATGATGAGAGGCAGGAGAGGGAGGGAGGGAGGAGGAGGAGGAGGTGAAGGAGGAGCACGGCGCCATCGTTCGTAGCGTCGGGAGAACGAGGGAGAGAGAGCGAAGAGAAAGAGGAGGGGGTGAGAAGAATAATCTGGAATGAGAAGCTAAAGTTGTTGTATATATTTGACTGTCCAGATTCTGACGAGAAGCGGGAGAAGCAGAGGAGAAACCAGAGAAGCAATCCATAAGCAGGAGAAGTGGGTGCAGGCGAGAATCCGCTTCGAGCGATCTGGGCCGTCGAACGAGAGATCGAACGGTCAGGGGAATTCAGGGCGACGTGGACGCGCTTGGAGGGCGGCCAAACCAAACTGCCTTAATATATTAGACTGTACTACTTTACCATGTCCCGCTTTCCGAGATACGAATACGAGCGCCGCATGGAGTCCCAAGCTAGCCTCTGTTAATTACTAGGTTAGTTATTCCACGTGGAATGGATTGGTATATTAGTATATAGTATAGTAGTAGTGCGACTATATGCTACTACGTACTGTTATGCATAAGGCCTGTGTTAATTATTTGACGTGGATTATATTACCTCTATATTACTAACATAATAATAAGTTAGCGAACAATAATGCTAGAAGAAGGATATTGGCTCGCATGAGTAGAAAACAAAAGATATCTATTTTATTAGTTCTATCATCAGCTACTCTGAAATTGTTTTGTCTTACCTGAATGCTAAGGTGGAGAAGAAGAGGATTGAGTCAAAAGAAAATCTTTTCCAGAGATATCATTTTCTGAAGAGGCGATAAGATATTAGGTGGCAGTATGATTCCACAAAGAGAGAGAAAAAAGATTCTTAGAAATAAAAAAAAGGAAAAATTGGGTTTATGTTCAGCGGCCACTGAAGCATTGTGCGTGCCCCGGCCCGGCAGGCTATCACATGTACGCCGTCCAAGCGTGCGTTTGCATAATCCATATATATAATACACTACCTCAGTTCTTCACATGACCGTCGGTTCAAATACCGCCTTCACTGTCGGATTTTGAACCGACACTAGCGTATCGGCAGTCATGCCTCTTTGCTATCAGTGCTGGCACTTCACCCGGCAGTGATAAGCTTAAAAAACAAAAAAAAAAGTACAGCAAACAAGTTCGCTGCCTACCGCCGCCACCACCATGCTTGCTAGCTACCACCGCCACCCACCGCCATGCTCGCTGGCTCCCCCACCACCTCTCCATCAAGCAGTTCATATAAGAAACAACTCATACAATCACGACAAAGGAGGAGGGATTCAACACAACACAAATCGAATCGATTCATACATCACACAGAAGGGTTCAACACATCACAATCAACTCATCCACAAATTGATTCATACAACATAAAGTGAGGGGGAGGGGGAGAGTGGAGATTCTGCAGGGAAGGGTGAGCTTGTCTCACGCCGGAGGCCGCCCCTCGCCGCTCAAATGCAAGATCTGAGGCCGCGCCCCCATTCGCCACACCCAAGACAGATCTGAGGAGAAAGAGTGCGAGAGAGGAGAAAGAGCACCAGGAAGGATAAATTGCCGGGGAAGAGAAAGAGTACCGTGAGCCACCAGCGCTTCTCGCCCTCCCGCCACCGAGGTGGATCCACGCGAGCCGCCCGCGGTCGCCCGCCTGCCCGCGATTGCGCCGGTCGCTCGAGCCACGCTCGCGCCGTGTCGCCAGAGAACAGAGCCATAAATAAAATTGCAGCGTGCAGCAAGATGCATAGGGAGGAGAGAGAGCGGGGAGAGATGAAGAAAGGTGTGCACGGACGAGTTACCCAGGATGAATAAAAATTTCGGGTCCAGAGCCTATGGATCACTACCGGTCTGTGAAATGCAACCGATAGTGATAGACATCACTGCCGGCTTTTATTACCAACCGGTAGTGATAATATCTATTACTGTCGGTTTGTTAGAAAATCCGGCAGTGATAGCCTTTTTTCTTACGAACTGGCAGTGATGCATCTATCAGTGTCGGTTTTAAAATTCCGATAGTGATAGGGTCGGCAGTGATACTTATTCTGTAGTAGTGATAATATAAGTAAGGGGCCCTTAACAAAAATGTATGTGTTATAATACATATTATATATAGATTCATGCATGAAATAGACCAACACTGCTGATTTCTCCACACAAAAGCTAGATAATTATTATACATTGTATTCCACTGACGACTTATTACACCAAGTACGTTGCGTTATAAGGATCTTAATTAGCAGCGGCCTATGTCATTTAGTTATTATTACACGCTGTTTAATTTATCTCCCAAGCATATATATGATACATACACATTTATGCATGTGCACCTATACATCATATGTACATATACACACATAAGTACGTGACGCCTAGATACAAGCTAGAAATATACAATACACGGCTAGCATGGCTTATATATACATATGCCTGCATATGATATGTAGTATTGCCAAGCAATTATAGCGCATGCTGCCTGGCCAGTGCTGCTAGATAGCAAGCAAGTATAGTGCTGCTAGATAGCAAGCAAGTATAGTTGAGTAGTAGTGTGTGCTTATTGGGTCACTGGGATGGATATGCATGTCCATACTAGCTGGTCCATATATGGAGTACGTAGTGTAGTGGTTTGCATTGCATGTGAAGATTCATGAGTACATCCTCCTTCCCCCAGAGCCGGCCTCACGCTGGCAGTTGAAGTAGACGGCGGCCACGGGAGGGCCCAGGTTGTAGAGCTCGGCGAAGTCCCTGGTGTTGAAGTTCTGGCGCCACCCCGGGGCGTACACCGTGATCTGCCGCCCCAGCTGCTGGAACAGCACCAGCACGAAGCGGTGGATCCCCATGGTCGGCCGAGGGCTCTCGTAGCGGATCACCTCTTGCCCTGCATGCCACCAGCAGAAGTTGCATCATATATCACCCATCCATCACGTACGTATACGAATATATATATATATATATATATATATATATATATATATATATTTATTTATTTATTTATTTATTTATTTATTTATTTATGATCGAGCATGCAAGCAGTACTAGGGATGAAAACGGATCGGATACGGACGGATATCACCGATATTACATTTGTTTTCATATTTTTGTTCGGATTCGGATTCGAATACGGATAGTGTCAACTATGTCGGATAGGATACGATTGGATATCGACATCATAAATATGCGATTTGAGTATTCAGATACGGATACGGTATCGGATGTTGGATATCCGGATTCGGATACGGACAGATCTCAACCCCTCTAAACGGATTCGGTTTCAAATACGGTCGGAAAATATCCGTACCGTTTTCATCCCTAAGCAGTACCATATATATAATTACCTTATTACTTAACCACTTCTCCTGTATTTCATGTACCTATTTTTTTTGAGTTGGTCTTCTTCGGTGAACATATTATTTTATCATTGTTTGGCTATAGAAAAAAATATAAATTAAATTATATCTTGTAAGTTGTTCTTTTGATTATATATACTAGCTCGTTGTATAAGATCGTTGCCACCTAAAATTAAGGATGGATCCGGATATGGATGTCCAGATATCCGAAGATCCGATGTCCGTATCTGTTTTAGCGTAAATATGGATATCCGTATTCATATTCGATTTAAACATGGATGTTAAATAGATGTATCCGTATTTATTTTTTGAAGATTATTCTCTCTATCCGATTCCACGCCTGTATCCGATAAAAATGTGAAATATCCGATAATATCCGTATATGTGAAGTACAAATCATTTGAAACCATCTAAATCTTATAATTATGACTAATTAACTATGCAAATGATAATATTTTAATATAACAGACGTTATGTGCCATTATTTAAAAGTTATCTATGGATAATGTAATTTTAATATTATTAACGATATATAAATCCAAAGTTTAACTAATTTTAATATGGCTAATAATATTAATTAGTATTTATTTTATCTATATACTTCTAGAATTTATTTTTATTTATTTGAATTTAGTAATTAATACATATATCTCTTATTTTCTTATATTTTTATATATTTAATTATTGAAATATTGATTAAAATATTTTTTTGGTAGTTGTCTTTATCCACAATGTTATATAGCTATATATATATATATATATATATATATATATATATATATATATTAAATTCCTTCATTCATAATGATTTTATTACACTACGGAACTATCAATAAGCAAATAGATACATGTTATCTTCAAAATCAAGTAGATATCCGACTTCGAATCTGAATTCGAGATAAGTTTTGGATTAGTATCTGACAATATCCGTATTCGTATTCAAATACGAATTAAAATATGGTAAATAGCGGTATCCGAATCCATATCTGTTCGAATCCGATCTGAATCCATCCGTACCTAAAATATAGAAACTCTCTTAATTATTTATATGACAGGTCGGTGGTGTTCACCATATATCTAGTAGCTTAATTACGTGTGTAATGGCATATAGTTAATTTGTACGTCTCTATATAACCGACCAAGCAACAAGCGTAACTCTATGTTGGTGTGCCGTATGAGTTTGATCCGGCCGCACAATATAGGAAATCCGGCAGTGTAGTAAAAAGTTTGTCTGGATCAGTTAAAAAAAAAGAGAGAAAAGTTTGTGTGGACATCGATGTATAGACAGACAGACAGACAGTCTATGACAGGGCGGAGTGACATGCATATACACTCACCAAATGCAGCCCCAGTAGTTCCCGGAATATCAGTGACCAGCCTGCGTGAACAAGACAGTACAGAGAGGATATGGTCAATAATCCAGTCATATGATGATAATATAGTATAAGATTTTACTGATCCTATATCTTAGATGCCTGATTTTTTTATTGTTGTCCAGACATGTAATTTTATCATTGTTTATTAGCTATTATTAAAAGAAGTTGTGAATTGTCTCTTGTGATCAGTTGTTCTTTTAATTGTACTAGCTACTAGTTGATTAATTGTGTAATATTGTTACTTAAAAAGTCCTAAAAATTTCAACCATATGAGATATATATAGTAACTCCCATAAGATTTACATGCTACATATATACAACTAGCTGTAATGGACTAGCCGATAGCTCATAACATATAGATAGCTAGATAGAGTGAAGGGAGATCGCGTCCAGGATTGTGAGTATATATATTTACCAGTGCAAATACTCCCTAAGGTTTGGGTCGCTTGGGCTCGGAGCATCCGGGTCGACCATCACCTGAAGAACGAAGCCATTATTATTATACTCCTGTTATTAAGCCATATATTTAGCTGTTCCATTCATTCATTCCGATCATTTTCGTTCATGATATATCACGAATCTTCTTAATGAAAAACCACGCACCTAGCTAGTTCCTCCTAGCTAGGTACGTTGGATCTCATTTTTTTTATGATATATGATCATGGATGAAATAATCACCACCACCAGAATCGATATCTATATCAAAATCTATCTAGACTGGCTAGAAGAAAATGATGTGTCGGATCAGATGAGATCTGGATGTGTATATACGTACGAGGGTGTAGAAGGTCCTCATGTCGGGTCCCCCGACCTCGACCCTGGGCTGGTTCACCACCATGGACGGCTTGAGCTCGCAGCCGTTGGATACGGTCCTGGTGCCGTAGCTGACCCTGAGGTTGGTGGTCCGGACGAAGGGGTCCAGGACGTCGCCCACCACCCTACCAACCACCAGCGGCTCCCTTTCCCTGCCGCTGCCGGCCATGTCGTCGTCCGGCCGATCCCTAGCTTAACTGCTGCAACTTGCTCTCGAGAACAGGAGTCCGTTGTACTCTATGTACTTGCTGGCTAGCTGCAGGAAACTGGTTGGTGTTGGTTTGCATACTTGTCCCACAGCCGATGCCCAGTTTATATAGGAGTATGTGAAGCTCGATCTCATCAGGACTAGCAGCAGTAACAACTAGCTAAGTGGCCGGGACATGTTGTTGGCTGATGAGCTCGCTGAGGTTTACTGCTGTGTGGCTGTGTGCAATGGCCATATACTTTTGTTGCTGGCTGAGTCTGATAGCACAGGCCGGGCCCATAGAATCTCGATCCAGTCCTTTTTCTCGATCTATCTTCATGTGTGGACCTGATGACACGCCCGGTATATGCATAGTGTTGGGGGGCATTGTTCGCGCGCTTCTGACGACGACCCCCGGCCCAAAGCAGTGGCTAGCAATAGCATCTAGCTATTGGAGACCGAACGCACGTACGTACGCTGCACGTAGACGGTAGATGTAGTTGCTGATGAGATGACCTGCCTGTTGCATGCTTCTAACGATCTCTATCTGTCGTCCCGTCTCTATATGAATCATAAGCACGCACGCACCCCTCTCTCCGCTAGCTCTCTTCTCAATCAATTCCCGTTGAGTCTTGGGCTCCAACTAATCTGTCGAGAGCATGTCTGCCAATCAAGCGCTAGTTAGACACACATGCGTGTATATGTTTTAATTTGTTCATGATCACCACCCTTTTAGTTTTCACAGTGTGTGTGTGCAATTGTGCATGCACTGATTTGCTCAGGCAGTCTGTAATAGGGGTGTTTCTTGTGCATATACTACAATAATGTCCGCCTCATATTCTTCATTCTTCATTATTCTTCATTGCTAGCTGGTGCTGGTCACCTATCCGACCCATCTGCCGCAGCATAAACTAAAGCTTCGGCCTTTTTATTTGGCGCATGGCATATATAGTAGTGACGATGCATGATGCTAAAGGTGAACAAGATCAGAACACGTTGGATAGTCAAGGACGGTCGAGCAATAGGAATTTGTTTTGGGGGAAAAAAGGACCTCGTTAGCCTGTGTGTGGTCGGAAAGGACGAAGAAGACGGCAATGCAGACAAGTCAGATCACTTGCCATAAAGGGTATAGCTTACACAGGACGCGCAACCGTAATAGGTTAAGCAACTAATTTCCCATCATTATCCCTCAAGAACATGGCACGTATCAGTCACTGCCCCAGATCTGGACATCACTGCCTATTCAAAAACTCACTTCACTGCCGGATTTTGAACCGACAGTGGCATACCGGCAGTGATGAGGGTTGACATCCTGTCGGTCCTTAAAAACCGACACTGATCTATAGGAAACAGTATCGGTTCCTGGCTCCGCCCGGCAGTGTCCAGTTGAACAACATTGCTGGTTTATAGTGTCAACCGGCAGTGACGGTTGCTTTAAGAGTGTCGGTTCTTGGCTCAAGCCAGCAGTGTTGAGCAAGCCTACACTGTTGTAGTAAATATCAGTGTCGGTTCATGGATCAAACCGGCAGTGTTCTTGTAACTATCAGTGTCGGTTCATGGTTCAAACCGGTAGTGTTGAGCAAGACAACCCTGTCGGTTTGCTTCTAACCGGCAGTGATGGTTACGACAACACCGCCAGTTTGTTGCTAACCGGTGGTGATGGCCCGTTCGTATTTTATTATTTTATAATTTATTTTAATTTATATTTTTTCGTGGAATCGGGTTTCACTTTATATACGCGACGTAGACGACAGGTCCATCAATATTAAACATTACAAATGTTACGATTACAATTCAAATATTCTTATCCACATCTCGATCCCTCAAAATAAAAAAGAAATGTTCTTGGACTTCACACATGCTTCTCGGACTTCTTACAATAATCTGGCGACCCGCTTGCAATGGAAAATACTCCATCCTTTTCCAATACCTCGGCTAAGATGAATTTTGCCAGCTCTGATTGTAGTGCGACGATCTTCATGTCTAGTAGCCTTTCGTGCTTATATTTCTTGCATTGTCGTTCAAAAAAGATGATATCCAAAGAGGAACAGTAAATTATTTTGTTTAATTATTAACAGACATAAATGAAATGGGGATTATACACACCAACTTATCGGCTTCTTCCAATTTCCCGCCAATGTAGCGAAGTATTGCCCACATTACCTAAAACCTGCATTCATTGTTTCCCGCTAATGGAAAGAAAAAAATTAAATGTTAAATCTGAAAAGTAAGCAAGTATCCGAATTGAAAGGTTCTTTTATGCTTGCTACAAAATCTGATATTGTTGAAATTAGTGATGATGTGCTGAATTTGTCCACCACTGATGCTATAATAGATCAACATTTAGTGGACACTAAATCTGAATTGCCTTTGTCATAAAATAATTGTTCTAATAATACTAGTGATGAAGAAGAGTTGTGTGACAATGCTTTTCTTATACCTATGCCACAACTAGTCAATGAGCATGATGCTTTTGTTCTGGAACCAAATGCTTGTGTTAAAAATAAACATTCGCTTCCAACTGCGCTCGGCGTTGCTGCGCCGGCCGCCGACGCACATGCGCATGCACGCCGCGCGCATGGCTCCACGCTGCTGGTCACGACCTCCTGCTACCGCGCCCTGGCACATGCTCACGCACGCACACGCACCGCACCAGCGAGCCTGGCTGCTCGGCCGCCGTCATGTCGAGCTGTGCACCCGGCCGCGCTGCGCTCCGACCGTCACTGCCACACGGTCACTACTGTCGTTGACCCTTCGTGGCTGCATGCGCGTGGGCCTGCCCACCTGCCCTCGCCATCATGTCCGCGCATGATGCGTCGCCACGCTACTGACTCCTTGAACCAGCGTCAGCCTCTGCGGCGTGTTGTGCCGAGCCACCGTCGTCTTGCGAGTCTTGGCGCTGCAGTCGCACGTCGATGTGGTGGACTCGTACGCGCGCGTGGAGCCATCACCATCGCGTTTCCATCCTCTCCCAATTAGAAAATGTGCCACGCCAAGCTTCCCGTCCTGTCGCCTTGAATCGCGCTGGTTGAGCTGCGCTAAGGTAAAACCGCTGAGCTTGACCCTACCCTCGTAATGGCACACATCTAGAGGTCGAGTTGAAGTCTAGCTTCACTAGAAGCTTGCCACTGTGGTGGTCGTATGGTGTTGGGGCTTCAATTGGAAATTTCCCCCCGCCATCGAGCTCCTTAAGTCCGAACGCCGTCGTCCATCCGATTAGCCATGCGTAGTCCACCTCCTTCCAATTAACCGTGCACCCAACTAGCCCTGTTAGTCAGCCAACAATTGGAGTCGTCCCGGCGAGTTTCCATCCTACAGTGAGGTAATGCGGAGCATTTTCCCAGCGGCGGTCCGCCTGGCCGTCGAGGCGGGGGCTCGGCTAGGGCGTTGCTCCATGATCCTTTGTCTCAATTGAGCAGTGCAATTGCGTCTCCTTGACTTGGTTGACTCGCCCGTGCAGTTGTTTCGGCAACGGAGCAGCTGGTCGCCGGGAACACCGTCGCCGCGCTTGCCGTGAACTAGAGTCACCCCGCACTAGTGGCCAACCACCTTGTCGAGCCCCACGACTTCTTCCAGTCTGCCCTACATGTCTCTATTGAGGCCCTCTTGCTCCTAGGGTAGGTGGTTGAACCGTTTGGGGTCTAGGTCACCCAGGACACGTTCGCTGCCGCCGGCGAACTGTGTTGGAGGTCGTTCCCGTGGTCGATGAGCTTGAGTGTAGTGGCAATTCAAATAGGCCTTCTATATTGTTGCCCGCAGTCTATACATGGTCAAAGAGTAGCGGTAGTGGCGTTGGGCTAGGTAAATTCACCGGCACCGGTGTTGCCGTGGCCCGACCCCACCGTGGCGCATGGCCACACCTACACGTTGCACAGTTTTTAGTGCTTGAGACCTCGATCGATTGAGCTTCGCTCGTAGGGTGCTAGGGAGGTGTTTGGCCGAAGATGTCGCGACCTCTGTTGAGTTCTGGCCAGGGACTTTGTAACGTGAATTCGAAGTGAACCAGGGGGTTAAGTGCGAGAGTCAGTCAGAGAGGGGAATAGGGGAAAGGACTCCGGTTTCATTTAGTTGAAAGCCGAGGACTCTTTTGCATAAAAGTCAACGCGCGCGGGTCTTCCATTCGTGGGCCGAGCCATGTTGGGCAGCACCGGCACGTCGTGTGCACGCACGCGCTGTGCCAAAGTGGGCCGAGCCAGAACCCCAAAGCCTTTTTGTGCTGACTTTGTTGACCCACCGCCTGCCCAAGGCAAGCCCCGGTGCATAACCCTTATTTTAAATGATCACTGAATATATATATGATGTGCATTTACGTTACAGGCATTTTTTGGAAACTACATGCATAAATATATCTACCTATGAGTCATACTAGTATTGGTCGAGTAGCTGCTATGCTCAGGATTTTGATAGCGTGAGTAACCTGTCGTTACACAATAAGTGATAATTATGATCACTCATGATAAAGTGGTGGAAAGGAAAATTGGTGACCGAGCAAGGATATGGTTTGGGTACTGGTGGGTGTAAGAGGATGTGTCCTGCGGTTAATAGGGCATAGTTTGGTTACACTTTTTCCCTGTCTGTGTCGGTTAAGGACTGGCCATTGCATTGGACGCTAGGCAAGTCACAGACTTATTATCCTGAGCACATACTTGGGTATGGGCGCAGGGAAGACGTGTTGCTCTCTTGTCGTGGGTTCTGGCTCTTTCCAGACTGACTGATTGGAGGCGGGGATGGTGGAGGTCCTTGCATCGCACTGAGTCCAGGACTCAGGAGCGGGGGCTTGAAGTCTAAGTTTGGACGGGGACCTATACCCCAGGACAGGAGGATGATGGGTTGGTCCTGCTTATGCCTGGGGTACAAGCGGGGTGTGTGTTTTTGGGGTACCCAGCTAGGGGCACTGATTCATGAATCGCTGAGAAATCTGATACGGCTTGTCTAAACTCTAGCACCATAGTAAGAACTAAAAGATAAAAGGTGATGAAATGGAACTGATTGCTCGACTCTTGCTTGAAACTAGAATAGGTGCTTACATAGAATGACTAGATAATCAATTAATCATGGCTACTAATAATAACATAAATAAGGATTCACCATTAGTATTGCTTTCTGCAAAAAGGAAACCAGCAAACCATAAAGCTTTGCATATCCCTTGGAGTCGGGAAAATATTTCCAATGGTCGAATAAGTCTTGTGAGTACATTGTGTATTTAGGGTTTAGTTACCCCTGTTGCAGGTAATGCTTAAGGAGTACCATTGTGTGAAGGATTCTTCTGGTGGGCAAAGACGGATCCTTGTTCTTTATTGATAGATGTTTATTATCATTCCGCTGTTTAATATTTCGCACTCTGAATTTGGCAATATAATAATGAATTTCTAAGAAGTCTAGATATATGAAATGTACTAAGTTTTGTAACTCGTTCTCGTTGTTGGATCCTTGGAGAAAAATGTGGATCTTTCGGGCTCTCCCTTGGGTGTGCCCGACGGATACCGCCCGCTGTAGCATGCTTACGGGGTGCTTAGTGTCTAGGATAAGATGAGCGCCTCCGTAAGTGCGTTATTTCAGGCGGTTCTGGCATAGTTGGTATGAGAGCCAATAATGAGTTTACGAGTCATCACCCTTTTCCAAAACTTAAAATTTGACCAACAAAAGTTTTGCGAAAAGTAGGATGCGCTAAAGTTATGTAAATAAGAATAAACCCAAGCAATATGGTCTATCTAGGATAGCGGCACTGGTTTTATCTAATCAGTTTTATGTAGGTACACTGACTTACGTTGAGTAAGAAATTGCTTAGCATACAGAAAGTGAGTGTACGATGTGTTGAAATTTTTGCGAATGCCGCTATATTCTGTCTTGAGTGAGCGTACAGGCCGATACATGCATCATGATAGTAGCATCTTGCTTAAACTAAAGTCCGCCTACACATATAATTGGATTAGTAAATTGATAGGACAACTAAAAGAATGCTTTAATAAATGTCTCGTCGTTCCTCTAATCCCTTGTTTTGATCAAGAGGTTGTCCTAAGTGGTTGGTTCCTATCTCTTACAGATGAATGTGAGGTTCGGACGTGGGAGCACCAGTGCCAGAGCGGGCCACGGTCTTGGCGAGGGCCATGGTGAAAGTGGCCGAGCCAATGAGCACGGTAACGGGGAGAGCCATGAGGCTCCACTATTGGCTCCTCCTCCTCCACCACCGCCGATGACTCATGCGGAGATGATGGCGGAAATGATGGCTGCTCACCGCGAGTTAGTTCGTGCCATGGAACTACTAGCACAGGCTGTCGCTGGCTTCGCCTGTGGAGGCCACAGAGGCAATAGTGGGAACGGGGGTGGTGCTTGCGGTCCTGAGGGACCCTGCACTTACCAGGATTTCCTCAAAACGCACCCGCCCACGTTCACACCATCAGCCGAGCCCTTGGATGCAGAGCATTGGCTTTGCATTTTAGAGCAGATGTTCTTGTTGCTCAACGTGACTGATGAGCAGAAAGTTCGCTTTGCAGCGCAACAGTTGTTGGGGTCCGCGAGTGCATGGTGGGATACCTTCAATGCCATGCAGCAACCAGATCACCAGGTGACCAGGTAGGAGTTCACCGCAACATTCAGGGAATTTTATATTCCTGCTGGTGTTCTCAACAGGAAGCTGACTGAGTTCCTAGACCCGCGGCAAGGTAGTTTGTTAGTGATGGACTACGTCAATAAGTTCAATCACTTGTCCCAGTATACTGGAACTCATGTGGATACAGATGAGAAGAAGAGGGACCGCTTCTATCGTGGCCTCTCTTGTAGCCTTTAGGAGAAATTGTATACTGGGAACTATCAGACCTTTGAGGCAATGATGAATGCTACCATCGCCATGGAGGTCTTGCAGCGGGATTCCCAGGCGGAATGGAAGCGTAAGCGGGTGGCTATGGGGTCTTCTAGCCACCCTCATACTCAGAAAGTACAGGTTGTCCGATGGGTGCCCTATCAATCATCAGGCGGGCATTCGTTTCGACAGCCCCAGCATACTTCCCAGGCTTCCTCCACACAGTACCGTGCACCTACTCAGCAGGTGCCACATCAGCAGCCCAAAGGGCAGCAGGCCCCACCTCGTCTAGGATAGGGAAACAAGCTGGGTGCTTATTTCAAATGTGGCAAGGATGGCCACTATGCCCGGGAGTGTCCCCAAAACCAGCCAGCCCAATCTGCTCAACCATCGGCTAACTCTAGGCTAGTCTAGAGGACAGTGATCAAGAAGAAAGTGCTAGTCAGCCGATCTGGACAGGTGAATTTCACGGATGCTGAGCAGATATTGCAGCAGGAACCGGTGATGGCTGGTATGTTCACCATTGATTCTCGTCTAGCTTATGTGTTGTTTGATTCTGATGCATCACATTCATTCATGAGCATGGGATTTGTAGACCGGCACAATATACCTCTTATGGCTATACCGTATGCCAATAGAATCCGTACTCTCGGTGCGTAGATGTGCATCAATACTCGGATGGACACAGTAAGCTTGGTATTAGCCACTCACACTTACCGTCTCCAGTTCATGGTGCTGCCTAGGCAAGGCATTGATGCAATTCTAGAAATGAACTAGTTACATGTATATGGGGTAGTCTTGGATTTGAAGCAGAGAATTGTTGAGTTATAGCTTCCTTCTTCTAAGGATAGGATGTCTCTTCTTGTACCCTCAGATCCAGTCTTACCTATTGCTGCTCATGCTGAAGCTTCCCCTGATCTTGCCTCTATTTCGGTAGTATGTGAGTTCCTAGATGTTTTTCCTGAAGATCTACCTGGGTTGCCACTGGACAGAGAGGTGGAGTTCTCCATTGAGCTAGAGACTAGTACTGCTCCTATCTCCCGACGCCCATACTGCATGGCTCCAAAGGAATAGGAGGAAATGAAGAAGCAGTTGCAAGAATTGTTGGAAAAAGGCTTCATCCGTCCTAGCTCTTCAACATGGGGTTGTCCAACCATTTTTGTGAAGAAGAAAGATGACACTCTTCGGATGTGTGTGGATTACCGCCCTCTTAATGTGATAACCATTAAGAACAAGTATCCTTTGCCTCGCATAGATACTTTGTTCGATCAGCTAGCTGGTGCCAAGGTGTTCTCCAAGATTGACCTCCATTCAGGTTATCATCAGATCAAGATTAGACCACATGATATACCAAAGATAGCTTTTTCTACTAGGTATGGGCTGTATGAGTACCTAGTAATGTCTTTTGGTCTCACCAATGCTCCTGCATTCTTCATGTACCTGATGAACTCGGTCTTTATGCCGGAGCTGAACAAGTTTGTTGTGGTGTTCATTGATGATATCCTGATATATTCCAAAAATGATGAAGAGCATGCCCAACACCTTCGGATTGTACTGACTTGACTGAGGAAACACAAGTTGTATGCTAAATTAAGCAAGTGTGAGTTCTGGTTAGATCGAGTACAGTTTTTGGGGCATGTGTTGACACCTGACGGCATTTCTGTAGATCCCAGCAAGGTGCAAGATTTGTTGAATTAGAAGTCTCCCAAGTCTATGCACCAGATACGTCAGTTCCTGGGTCTAGTTGGGTACTATCGGCGTTCCATTCTAGATTTCTCCAAGATAGCTCAACCAATGACCAAGCTGCTCTAAAAAGAAGCCAAGTTTGATTGGAGCCTAGCCTGTGAAGAAGCCTTCCAAGCTTTGAAGACATTCCTGACCACTGCTCCTGTGTTGGCCTAACCAGATATTGACAGACCTTTTGATGTATATTGTGATGCCTCGAAGACAGGGTTGGGATGTGTGCTTATGCAGTATGGGCGTGTGATAGCTTATGCTTCGCGCCAACTAAAAAAGCACGAAGTAAATTACCCCACTCATGATTTAGAGCTGGCTGATGTGGTCCACACTCTAAAAATTTGGAGGCACTATCTGTTGGGCAACAAAGTACATATTTTTACTGATCATAAGAGCCTTAAGTATATTTTCACTCAGTCTGAGTTGAATATGAGGCAAAGGAGATGGTTGGAATTGATCAAGGATTATAACTTGGAGGTACATTACCACCCAGGAAAGGCCAATGTAGTGGCTGATGCTTTGAGCCAAAAGTCACATCAGGTTGAGGAAACACCTTTATCTCTCAACCATGCAGAGGTGCTGGCTCACATTGCCTTGACCTTAGAGTTGCTTGAGCAGATTATTCTGGAGCAAAGGCAAGACACTAAAGAAATTCCTCCCATCAAGAAACTGATTGCCGAAGGGCGTGGCCCTCACTTTCGTATTGATGAGCAAGGAGTAGTGAGATACAAAGACAGATTGGTGGTACCATCAAGAGAGGATCTGAGAAGGAAGATTTTGAATGAATCCAATCATTCAAAGCTGTCTATCCATCCTGGCAGCAACAAGATGTATCATGATTTGCGCCACTTGTACTGGTGGTCCAACATGAAACAGGACATCACCCAGTACGTCGCGGAGTGCGACACTTGTGGGAGAGTTAAAGCAGATCATATGTGTACTTCGGGATATTTGCAGCCCTTGCCCATTCCTGTTTGGAAATGGGAAGATATCTCCATGGACTTTGTGGCGGGTTTGCCCCGCACATCCAAGGGCTATGATTCTATTTGGGTCATTATGGACCGTCTCACTAAGTCTGCTCATTTTATCCCGGTGGACACTAAATATACAGCCAAGAAGTATGTGGAGATATATTTTGATCAGATTGTGACCCTAAACGATGTTCTCATTACTATCATATCTGATAGGGGGTTAGTTTTTGTCTCTCGTTTCTGAGAGCAACTGCAGCACTATCTTGGTACTCGCCTCCTCAGAAGCTCAGCATATCATCCACAAACTGATGGTCAAACTAAAAGGGAGAACCAGGTGCTCGAGAATATGTTGAGAGCTTGTGCCATTTCTTTTCCTGAGAAGTGGGATGGATGCCTGAAGTTAGCTGAATTTTCTTACAATAATAGCTATCAAGAGAGCATTCACATGACACCATTTGAAGCTCTATATGGAAAGAACAACAGGACGCCACTTAATTGGGTTGAAGTGGGAGACCGTGGATATTTTGGGCCTGATTTCATCATAGAGGCTCGTGAACAAGTCATCATTATTCAGAGTTATTTGAAGGCAGCTTAGAGCCGACAAAAAGCCTATACGGATAGGCAAAGAAGGCCCTTGCAGTTTGCAGTTGGGGATTATGTGTACCTCAAGGTGTCTCCTATGAGAGGGGTGCATCGGTTTGGTATCCATGGCAAGCTAGCTCTCCGATACATGGGTCCTTACAAAGTTTTGAAGCAGTGTGGCCCAGTTGCTTACTGTCTCTAGCATCCAGATATTTTATCGGTGGTACATGACATGTTTCACGTCTCACAGTTGAAGAAATGTTTGCGGGTCCCAGATGAAGTTGTAGAAATTGAAGGACTTCCACTCCAGCCTAATTTGACTTATATTGAGCACCCTGTCAAAATCCTAGATGAAAAGGAAAGAGTGACAAAGAACAATGTGGCGAGGTTCTACAAGGTGCAGTGGCAAAACCACTCTGAGGATGAAGCCACGTGGGAACAAGAGAGCTACATATTGAAGCATTACCCCCACCTTCTCTCTGGTTATGATAGTTAGTCATTACGTGAAATGTATTTCCTATCTCCTTTCCCACACTAGGCACATGAAATCTCGGGTCGAGATTTTGTTTTAGGGGGTAGATTTGTAACACCCTTGGTGTTACACTGTACAATCTTTTGCTAAAACACTACATGTGCATCATGTTGATGTGATAATGTATGAATTATAGAGTGTAAATAAATTCCTGTCACTCGAAACGTTCATCAGAAACGCGAAACGAATGTTACAATTCATGTCGCGTTATGTCACTTAGGGTTCTAAATGATTTTTTATTGAACGAGAATGCTATAGAACGCATATACAAAACTTTAATAAAGTTTGTAGTACAAACTTCGTAGGTGGCGATGAAATACTTACGGTCGAGAACGGGATTCGCTAGACAGCTTACTTAATAGCTTGGAAATCAAAGTTGACGCGAATCCGAACAAAAACTTAGTCATTTTCTTACGTCGGAAAATGGGTCGACGAAGCTGAGTTTGGGAATTTTTATAGGAGAATCGATTTAAGTAGTAGCATGGTTTTAGGGTTCATTTTAGTAGCTTGACATCCCATCTCGAGCGTTAAATAGTTGGTTTAGCAATTGGATCATCGGGTTGGATATTTAAGCAGCTTTAAAAAGCGTGCAAGTCACGTGTTTGAGTGGTGCCAGCGCCTGGGGAGCTACACCCTTGCATTGGTGCTCCAATGAGGACTAGTGGGGAGTGCCGACTCTCCGATACCTCAGAAAAACATCACCGTGTTCCTAACCCTCTCTTTACTTTGAGCATTTACATTTGAGCAATTTTATTCATGTTTTTACATTCCTAGAATTGCTAAGATAGAATAGGGTTGAAACTTAGGTTGCAAAACTTTGTGCAGTAGAGTATAAATCACTATTAGGCACTAGGGGTGAAATGGGCTAAGAGGTAGTTTTAATTGTTGCGAGAAATTTTAGATTAGCACAATTTACCCTCCTCTTGGGCATCTTGATCCTTTCAACCTGCCCCGGGCCCAAACCCTGATTAGGGTGGTAATTAGGACCCGCCTCGGAACCCGACGGGGACCCAAAACTTGAGTTTCTGCTCACCCCGCCGCTATAGTGGGTGCCACCTATGCCGAGCTACACCTGAGCGCTTACCATCAGGGGACGCGTAGCCATGGGGGAGAGGGGGAGAGCAGTGGGCGGAGGTGTCGGCCTGATGGGTGGTGATGGTGCATGGGGCTGCCGATGTGCTGGTGCGTGGCCACATGGGGTGGACGGGAGGTGCTGGAATAGCGTGACACATGGGGTGGACAGGAGGTGCGAGGCCGCGTGGGCTTGCCTTCGCTGAGATGGGTCTAAAGGCATGCATGACGACGCAGCCAACGAGCAGGGGAGGCGGCCGAGCAGGCGGAGCGCCATGCGCTCGTGGGTGTTCTCGTAGTCCTGTGCAGGGTGTAGCTACAAGGAGGGGTGAGGAGGAATGGACAGTCCTGATGCCCTGATTTTCTTGTTATATACCTAGGGTTCCTTATGGGGTGGGCCTCATATTGCATGGGCTACTCAAATTGCGGGTCCCCATGGGGATCCCGCAGGGGAAATCTTAAACCCGGCCCCTGCCTCGCCCCGTTTTGGGTCTCCAAATCCACAAACCTGTGGGGGTAAAACTGCACCCGCCCTGGCCCCCGCCGGGTCCAAAACCTGCTGGGACCCACCCCAAACCCGACCCGCTGCCATTCCTAGGTGGAGCTTAAAACTCATATTAACTCCCCCTTTTATTTTTCTTCTTTTCTGTAGTTGTCCGGGGTCCTACTCACTATGTGCTACTGGCTCTGTTCCAAAAACTTGATGTTTTAGTTTTTTCATAAGTTCAAACTATCTAAAGTTTAACCAAGTCAATACAACAAAAATACTAATATAATGTTTGTATTACCAACTAAATATCATTAGATTTGTCATAGAACATATTTTTTATAAACCTAATTGGTGTTATAAATGTTGATAATTTTCTCTATAAATTAGGTTAAACTTAATATAATTTGATTTAGAGTAAAAATAAATATCAAGTTGTTTTGGATGAAATGAGTATGAGTATCTCTTAGAAAGAATGGAACGTCTAATCACCTACATGCATGGATGATGCCGACTTGAAAAGAAAGGCATCATCTATCTTGCTACGGCACAAAGACGAAGCTCTTTTCCCCCTGCATCGACATTATCTTTTTATCCATGAATGATACGCATCTACTGGTCAGTGAGGCTAAAGTGTCGAGGACATAAGGATTATACATTTACTTTTTCTTGGTCTTCAATTATATGCTCAATTTTTTGAAATATGGAAACCAAAGTTGATCATGGAACTGCCTTCAATTATATGCCCAAATTTTTGAGATATGGAAACCAAAGTAGATCATGGAACTCAGATAAAAAAAATTAAATGACATGCATGTATATCATTCGTTTCCCCTAGAAGTGTATATAAGTCAGTTTTCTCAATATTTCTTAATTAGCTGAGTTTTTTTTTATTAGATGTAACTAGTTGATTCATATTGTTGAATATGATATCATCACCATCAACGGTCCCTATATCAAATAGTCCTACTACCCAGCGCAATTTGTAAAATAATTAATTCTTGCCCGTTCTTATTTCACATCTGATGGCTTTAATTTTGAGTAACTGATCGATCGGTGTACGTAGCTCAATGCACTCAAAACTTTTTTGTTTTCCTTCTCTACATGAACAAAGCACACTGTATTCATCTCGCTCACTGTAACACCCTCGGTGTTACACTGTATAATGTTTTGCTAAAACACTGCATGTGCATCATGTTGATGTGATAATGTATGAAT
The DNA here is from genome assembly GCF_019320115.1 of Miscanthus floridulus. Taxonomy (NCBI): domain Eukaryota; kingdom Viridiplantae; phylum Streptophyta; class Magnoliopsida; order Poales; family Poaceae; genus Miscanthus; species Miscanthus floridulus. Next base: position 23,298,156 of record NC_089597.1, read on the forward strand.
TATAGAGTGTAAATAAATTCCTGTCACTCGAAACGTTCATCGGAAACGCGAAACGGATGTTACAATTCATGTCGCGTTATGTCACTTAGGGTTCTAAATGATTTTTTATTGAACGAGAATGCTATAGAACGCATATACAAAACTTTAATAAAGTTTGTAGTACAAACTTCGTAGGTGGCGATGAAATACTTACGGTCGAGAACGGGATTCGCTAGACAGCTTACTTAATAGCTTGGAAATCAAAGTTGACGCGAATCCGAACAAATCATTTTCTTAAGTCGGAAAATGGGTCGATGAAGCTGAGTTTGGGAATTTTTATAGGAGAATTGGTTTAAGTAGTAACATGGTTTTAGGGTTTGTTTTAGTAGCTTGACATCCCATCTCGAGCGTTAAATAGTTGGTTTAGCAATTGGATCATCGGGTTGGATATTTAATTAGCTTTAAAAAGCATGCAAGTCTGCGCTCGGCGTTGCTGCACCGGCCGTCGACGCGCATGCACACGCACGCCGCGCACGTGGCTCCACGCTGCTGGCCACGACCTCTTGCTACCGTGCCCTGGCACACGCTCACGCACGCACGCGCACCGCACCAGCGAGCCTGCCTGCTCGGCCACCGTCATGTCAAGCTGCGCACCCAGCCGCACTGTGCTCCAACCGTTGCTGTCGCGTTGTCACTGTTGTCGTTGACCCTTCGCGGCTGCACGCGCGTGGGCCTGCCCGCCTGCCCTCGCCATCATGTCCGCGCGTGATGCGTCACCACGCTACTGACTCTGTGGCGTGCTATGCCGAGCCACCGTCGTCTTGCGAGTCATGGCGCTACAGTCGCACGTCGTTGTGCCGGACTCGTACGCGCGCGTGGAGCCATCACCGTCGCGCTGCCGTCCTTTCCCAATTAGAAAATGCGCCACGCCAAGCTTCTCGTCCCGTCGCCTTGAATCGCGCTGGCTGAGCTACGCCAAGGAAAAACCGCAGAGCTTGTCCCTGCCCTCGTAATGGCACACGTCTAGAGGTCGAGTTGAAGTCTAGCTTCGCGAGAAGCTTGCCACTGTGGTGGTCGTACGGTGTCGGGGCTTCAATTGGAATTTTCCCCCGCCGTTGACCTCCTTAAGTCCGAACGTCGTTGTCCATCCAATTAGCCATGCGTAGTCCACCTCCTTCCAATTAACCGTGCACCCAACTAGCCCTACTAGTTAGCCAGCGATTGGAGTCGTCCCGGCGAGTTTTCATCCTATAGTGAGGTAATGCGGAGCGTTTTCCCCATGGTGGTCTGCCATGGCCATCGAGGCAGGTGCTCAGCCAGGGCATCGCTCCTTGATCCTTTGTCTCAATTGAGCAGTGCGATTGCGTCTCCTTGACTTGGTTGACTCGCCCGTGTAGCGGTTTCGTCGACGGAGCAGCTGGTCGCCGGGAATGCCATCGCCACGCTTGCCGTGAACCAGAGTCACCCCACGCTAGTGGCCAACCACCTTGCCAAGCCCCACGACTTCATCCAGTCTGCCCTACACGTCTCTTGTCAGGCCCTCTTGCTCCTAGGGTAGGTGGTTGAACCGTTCGGGGTCTAGGTCGCCCGGGACACGTTTGCTGCCACCGGCGAACTGTGTTGGAGGTCGTTCCCGTGGCCGACGCGCTTGAGTGTAGTAGCGATTCAAATAGGACTTCTATATTGTTGCTCGCAGTCTGTAGATGGTCAAAGAGTAGCGGTAGATGCATTGGGCTAGGTAAATTCACCGGCGCCGGTGTTGTCGTGGCCCGACCCCGCCGCGGCGCATGGCTACACCTACACGCTGCACAGTTTTTAGTGCTTGAGACCTCGATCGATTGAGCTTCGCTCATAGGGTGCTAGGGAGGTGTTTGTTGAGGCCGAGAAGGCTCGTGCTCGCTGGCGTTTGGCCGGAGATGTCGCGGCCTCTGTTGAGTTCTGGCTAGGGACTTTGTAACGCGAATTCAAAGTGAACCGGGGGGTAAGTGCGAGAGTCAGTGAGAGAGGGGAATAGGGGAAAGGACTGTGGTTTCATTTAGTTGAAAGCCGGGGGCTCTTTTGCATAAAAGTCAGCGCGCGCGGGTCTTCCATTCGTGGGCCGAGCCGCGTTGGGCCGTGTCGGCGCGTCGCGTGCATGTGCGCTGTGCCAAAGTGGGCCGAGTTGCTCGTGCTCTGGGCCACTCGGTGGATTAGGTTTTCTATTTTCCAGTAAGATTATGAATGTTTATTCAATTTAGTTTTGATCTGAACTTTGAAAAATAATAGTAAATTCTATAGATGTCATAAAATAGTGAAACAAAATTTGTTAGGTTCACAAAAATGCTATCTATCTGTTGGTGTAGTTAGTTTACAGTTAGCTATGATAATAATAGGATCATAAATTCAAATTAGAAAGCCTAGTATTATGTAGTTTATTATTTGTAGGTTTTTTTGTGGCAAATTGATGATAGCTTTAGCCATGAATTTTTTACAGTAAGATCATTAGATTATTATGCACTCACTGTAATTTTTGTAGCCCTAGAGTAGGTTGATAAATAGAGTAGCTAGTACCCCTTGTTTTATCTCGGTATTAAGAGTAAGAATACCTTTAGTGCTAAGATAATATGTCATGCTTTATACTTGTTAGTGGTAACAGTAGGTAACTTAGCACCTTAGTTAGTAGAACTCCCTTAGTAGCCTGATAGCGGTATTTTTATGTTAAGAGTTGTTGTTGCCATATTACTAAGTGTTGTGTCATCATTTCATGCATGTAGATCATGAGTTGTTAGAGTTCGTGCTCGTGGACGAACATGATTACGAGGAGGTCATTGAGGAGTACGAGGAGGAGATCCTCATGCAGGAGGGAGCCTCAGAGCCTTTTGGTGCTGACTTTGTTGATCCATCGCCTACCCAAGGCAAGCCCCGATGCATAACCCTTATTTTAAATGATCATTGAATATATTATATATATATATGATATGCATTTACGTTACAAGCATTTTATGGAAACTACATGCATAAATATATCTACCTATGAGTCCTACTAGTATAGGTCGAGTAGCTGCTATGCTTAGGATTTCGGTAGCATGAGTAACCTGTCGTTACTCACAATAGGTGATAATTATGATCACTCATGATAAAGTGGTGGAAACGAAAAGTGGTGATCGGGCAGGGATATGGTTTGGGTACTGGTGGGTGTAAGAGGTTGTGTCCTACGGCCAACAGGGCATAGCTTGGTTACACTTTTTCCCTGTCTATGTCAGTTAAGGACCGACCGTTGCATTGGACACTAGGCAAGTCACAGACTTATTATCCCGAGCACATACATGGGTATGGGCGCAGAGAAGACTTGTTGCTCTCTTGTCGTGGGTTCCGACTCTTTTTGGACCAACTGATTGGAGGCGGGGATGGTGGAGGTCCTTGCACCACACTGAGTCCGAGACTCAGGAGCAGGGGCTAGCTTGGAGTCCAAGTTTGGACGGGAACCTGGACCCTAGGACAGGAGGATGATGGGTTAGTCCTGCTTGTGTCTAGGGTACAAGCGAGGCATGTGTTTTTGGGGTACCTAGCTGGGGCATTGATTCGTGAATCGCCAGGAAATCTGGTACGGCTTGTCTAAACTCTAGCACCGTAGTAAGAACTAAAAGATGAAAGATGATAAAATGGAACTGATTGCTCGACTCTTGCTTGAAAGTAGAACAGGTGCTTATATAGAATGGCTAGATAATCAATTAATCATGGCTACTAATAATAACATAAATAAGGATTCACCATTTGTATTGCTTTCTGCAAAAAAGGAAACCAGCAAACCATAAAACTTTGCATATCCTTTGGAGTCGGGAAATTATTCCCACTAGTCGGGTAAGTCTTGCGAGTACATTGTGTACTCAGGGTTTATTTACCGCTGTTGCAGGTAATGCTTGAGGAGTACCATTGTGTGAAGTATTCTTCTCGTGGGCACAGACGAATCATTGTTCTTTATTGATAGATGTTTATTATCATTCCGTTGTTTAATCTTTCGCACTCTGAATTTGACAATGTAATAATGAATTTCTAAGAACTCTGGATGTATGAAATGTACTAAGTATTGTAACTCGTTCTCGTTATTGGATCATTGGAAAAAATGTGGATCTTTCAGGATCTCCCTTGGGTGTGCCCAACGGATACCGCCCGCTGTAGCATGCTTACGGAGTGCTTAGTGTCTGGTGGAAGACGAGCGCCTCCGTAATTACGTTATTTCAGGCGGTTCTGCCACACTCACATTTCAATCTTTTTTCTGACGACAAAAGGGAACCGCTTGGTCAATCATTGTTCAGAGGATACGTGCCTAGATTTCCCAGGAACATAAACGCATACAGCCTATTTGCTTGTTGGCTTCAGCCAGGGCTTATCAGTCAGCAAACAGTGTTTTTCTCTCACAACAAACCAGCACCAGCCGGGCTTATCAGCCCAGAAACCAACCAGCGAACAGGCCGATAACCTTTTCCTCCCTGCCTTTCTAATGACAACAGGCATGTCGTTTTAGAATTCTCTTGCCCTTCGTTTCAAAAAAAAAAAAGAATTCTCTTGCTCTTAACTAACCGGCCGGGGCCAGCTGGTATATAATAAGTATGTTCGATGAGCCTTGGTGTGTCGCATCGCTGCGCGCACACCTTGCGATATACTCACGACGACTAAGGCGAGAGGGACAGGATACGTACCAATCCATCTTTGTCGCCAAAAGGAAGAGCCCTACAAGGCTACAAGTCACGCTGGACAAAACTGAGTGCCCGCAGCATAAGGCATTTCATCATTTAATTTGAAGAGCTACTAGATGACTTGCATGTGTGCCACATTGCCATGTACTAAGGTGCCATGATGGGACGTTCATATGATGCATTCGTTTTGCGAAATGGTACAGATAATAATCTCATATGTCATATTATTCATTTAGGGGATTTGATGCAAAATCAACATTTAATTATAGTTTGACACATCCGCCAGAATCTTGTTATGTATATGGTTTTTTTTGTAGGTTTCATATTGGTTCTACAAAGAGGCTTAGAGTATTTGATCATTGATGGTTACAAGGATTCACTATATTTGTGAATTTGTTAGGTGTTGACGATGATTGAGGTCACACACACACACACTATATGTCAGAACACGCAATCACTGCCGGATCATCACTATCAATGTGCTGGAGCCGGACAGTGATTCCATATCAATGTCGGGTAGTAATCCAAAAACATGGCGGGACAATAGTGATGGGCCTGTCACTACCATCTCAAACCACCACTGCGATAATATCACTGTCGGTTCAAGCTACAAACTGGCGTTGATATCATAGATATCACTGCCATCTCATGCTACAACCCCATCAGTGATATATCCTTGTCGGGTCAACCCAACATCCTGCAGTGACATTTTCTTCACTGTCGGTTTTCGTACTGACCTGCCAATATTCTTGTGGATCCACCTAACTATCAATCCATTAATTCTCCACTATTGATCCCACATACCATCATTGCTCTCGGTTATAAAACATGTGTCTGGATGCCTCCACGAACAGAGGAGCTAGCTTAATTAGGTCCCCTTTCATGTGTGTGTGCTGGCCATTTGTGTATAGTTTCAATATGTGTTCTCTGTGGGAGAAAGGTCTACACATACACCTTCCATTTTGTAGTCAAGATGATGTATGACATGTACTAGAAGAATGTTTGTGAAGATAGAGCCATGCCGAAGCAATGATTGGCTCATCGCGGGCTCCAAACCCTTATGCACCCTGGTTGGCTCTCTGCACCCCATCTGGCATGCTCTTGCACCTCTAAGACCTCTCTTGGGTGCTAGAAGAATGTTTGTGAGGTGGTTTTGTTATAATGTCTTTGTAGACTTTGATTGTAACATTGACCTACTCAATAAAAGGTTATGTAGAAGATGGGCCAAAAGTCATGACTACTAGATGGTCCAAAAAAGGACCCAGAATGGTTCGATAGTAGTGATACCCCTGCCACATCAACCAACCCACTTTTCAGCATGCACTGGCCAGCAACACGTCACCCTCTTGCCATTCTCACACGCCACATCTCTCTCTAGCAAGAAGGGAAGAAGGAGCAAGGAAGGAGAAGAAGGAGAAGGAAGAGGCCTAGGAGGAGGAGGAGGAGGAGGAGGGAGACCCCTAAGCTACATCAAGGAGGAGTCGAAGGCCTTCCCTATTTCTAGGGTGAGAGTTTAGAGAAGCTCTCTCCCCTAGCTTGGTGAGGAGGAAGAGGAAGGAAGGAGGAAGATGATCACTAACAAGGCCTCTACCACAACCTAATAGGGCCCCTTGCTCATGTCTTTCGAGATCTTGATGATGGACTACGATCCTAAGGGTTTCCCACAGGGCCGACTACCTGCCATGGGCTTAGGCCGGCCCATGGTCTAATTGAGGACATGAGACATGGTGGCATGTACTCCAAGGTATCAAGGACTGACCTAGTTAGACTCTAGAAAAGTTAGCTTATGTAATAGAACTAGAACTCTTCTGTCATAACCGACTAGGATTAGATCAATGTGCCTGCCCACTAAACTATATAAAGAGAGGCAGGAGCTCCCCCCTTGTACACACAACATACATAGCAATCCAACGCAAGGCATCACGCCTAATTGGACGTAAGGTACTACGCTATTCAGTGGCGTGAACCGGTATAAATCGGTGTCTTTGTGTTTACCATTGAGTTCAACATACGTTGAAGCCCACCAAACACCGTTATGGGTAGCCCTGTAATGTGTTGCCGACCGACACTTAGTAAGCTCCAATCCTAGCAAGAAGAATCCAAGCATAGGAACCATTCCCCAATCTCAAGAACATGGTAGGATAACCATGGATGACATAAAGCTTCACCTAGGCACACCTCTGGCAGTCAGTATAGTCAAGACCTTCACTGTTTTTCTAGGGTCCACTGAGTCTTTTCTAGTGTTGTAGCGTCAAATGGTTGGGATGTAGATGCAACTTATTTAGATGCATAGGGAGCAGGCTAAGAGATTTGATGCTTAGCAGTGACGAGTAGAGAGGCATGAGGAGGCATTGAATTATTTGATTAGGTGGCAAAATATCCTTCCTGAGTACCTTGAAGAGGATAGAGCTCAATTTGCATATTAGTTCGCCTACCTCTACAAGTAAACAAGGTTGCCTCCTCCTCAGCTCAGGCCACCAGCTACTCATCCTCTTGCTAGTCAACGCCTATGCTTGGCTAGGGTCATCAAATTCTTATTTCCACTAGCAGATACCCCAGGTACCACTGTTTTCACAGGAGATGAATTTGATTGCAGGGATATAGACTCCTCATGCTTCAGAGCCCTTCAATAGAATAATATCTAGAATTATAACTTATATGATGAAGATCATTAGTAGAATAGATATTAGTCGATGTTGTATAGCTACTATCATCATGACTAGCAACACCAACTTGTGAATTCATAGTACTTGCAACATAATAATTGTAAGAATTATAATATGTATTTATAGGCTGTACCTTGGGCTTGTTGTAATAGTATTGTGGCATAGCACATTGGTACTCCATAATCAAACAAGAGAATTTGACCTCTTGATTGCTTTTTGCTGATCTTCACAATAGCAACAGCAACATGTAGCACAACATCAAGCAAAATTGCAAGTGATGAATAATAGATGCGATTAGCCTTTTGGGCTAGATGCAGGTGCTAGCAAACACAAGATGGATACATCAATCAAGAAATTGTGTAAAGCATATTAAATTCCTCTGTGAGGTAAAGCCAAAACAATTGGTCCCCTGCGGAGTTGCCGAAATGTGGGTTGACACAAACATCGGTCACACACAAGGATCTAGAACGCTCATATCGCAAACGGACCGAGGGGGCATGAATCTGCTTGGGAATCGGCTTAGCCAGTTTTCCTAGTTTTTTTCTGAGGAAAAGGATAACTATTACACTTATGTGACGAACAACAACTAGTTTCCAAACAAAGTAGCAAAGGAACTATTGAAGCTCTCGCCCGGGAGAGATCATGTCGGTGTGAGGATGTGAACGGGTTGCCGTTAGTCAGCCAGCAAGACTAGGGCATCACCCTTTATCCTCGAATCGAGAGAGCAGAAGTATAATGAGGTTGCAAGACATTAGGACAAGAGAGGTAAAAGGTAGATTGATATGTATTTTGTTCGAACCTCAATCAACCGTCTTCCCCTTATATTTATAAGGAAGGGTGGTCTTATCCCAGTCGAGAACCCTTGTAAATCATGTCAAAATACGACTCACACCTGATCTAGACCGCGAAAACCAGCTTAGCCGGTTTCTACGGGGGTAAATCTTCATGGGAGCCAATTTTCTCATCCCGACTCCAAATTAAACATTTTATATACGTTTTTTCAATCATCTCGACGAGAGGAAAACAATGGCAAAGTTCATTCTTTAATTTGAGGAAGTTTACGAAAATGGCTAAGTCGGTTTCTGTTGGGTGATTTTCTTGAGGTCGCATTTTCTTTATTCAGACTTCAAATTAGACATTCGATACATGTTTTTGGATCTTTTCGACAGGAGGAACACAATAGTGAAGTCTATTTTATATTTTGACAAAGTTACCAAAACTGGCTTAGCTGGTTTGGGCTGCTGGAAAATCTAGGATGAGTTCCTTTTGATAATTTTAGTTGTCAACAGCTAGTAATACAAAAGTAACAAATTCCGGCTGGTTCTTATATTACTTACATGCGCATAAGAAATTTGTTATTTTCTTTGGGTTTAAAAAATGATTTTGAAATCTCACCTCTGCGTCAGCAAGGTGGCGTACTAACCAACCGTCAATTCGTGGAAAAAATAGCATCGGTGCCGCAGCCTTTATCCAGCGGCCATTAGCCAACGGGACGTCGTCGTCCCTAGCCTCTTGCTGCAGCCTGCAGAGGTAGCTTTCCTTGAGAGATTCCAGCTTTCCAAGAGGATAGAAAAAAAGACCGGCATTTGATGGCCTGAGCGGATCAAAATGTTATACATTAATATTGGACAGGGACGGCTTGACGAGAGAGCAGAATCGGATTGCATTTGCTTGGCCTCCAACTCAGGATCGTGTCCCTTTTGCATGCATCTTTCCCCCTGGAACTTGGAGTATGAGATAATGCCTGCAACCAGCAGTCTTTCAAGGGAAATGCCCTGGGAAGGATGGGTGTATGTCTGGTATTCTGTTATGCTATTCGCAACTTGTGAGAGTCTTTCCGCGAGGAAACGATAAAACGATTTCGCTTTCATGTAGTATATTCTAAAGCCTGAAAGTTCACGTGGGGGACGGTGAGGTGCATGCAGCTAGCAAACATCCAGGTGGAAGGTATATATGTAGCATATCGTTTGATATCTAATATGAGATATATATAATTCTATAATTTTTTTTGTGAGAAACATAATTCTAAAACTTCCGTGCAGACCATGTCAACGTCCAAGATCATTCTAAAATTCAAAAAAAAAATTATGAGAAACTAAAACAATTTTTTGTGACTTTATAAACAATTTCAAACATAAATCCTGTTAACTACTCTTTCAAGTCAAACTATGAGATTCGTCCAAAGTCAAACTAACTTAACTTTGATCAAGTTTATAATAAATAGTATTAACATTTATGTCTCCAACTAGATTTACTATAAAAATATATTTCATAATTAATTTACTAGTACTTATTTTGTATCATAAATTTTATTATTTTTATATAACTTTGGTCATCCTGCAAATCGTTTTACTCCTCGAAAAGTAAAAATTGCATCCTTTTGTGAACGAAGCGAGTACAAAGTTGTAGATTGCGTCGATCTCTATAATTTTGATATAAAGTTTGTTTTCATCCAACAACATATGAAAAAGTTATATATTATTTTTATGCAACTATTTCTAGAGGCGGCTCGCTTAGTAGCATGTTCACTTGTTGGTTTCAGCCAGGGCTTATCAGCCAGCCAACAATGTTTTCCTCTCACAACAAACCAGCACTAGCCGGGCTTATCAGCCCAGAAACCAACCAACGAACATGTTGTAAGAGTGCCACCTTTGTTAATCGATTTTAGAGGAGGCACCTTAGAATGACCCCCTCTATTAATAGCCATTTTTAGAGGTGGACATTTTAAGAAATTTGCCTCTATCAACCGATTAATGGAGATAAGCATGTGGGGTCGAGACGGCGGACTAGAAGGGGTGAATTGTCTTTTGTAAAACTTAATTGCTATGGCTAGCCAATGTAAAGGTGGAATTAAACTAATGGTCTAGCTAAGACTTCACCCCTCTATCTACGTTCACAAGCGCCCTTAAAAGATCCTAACCAAGATTGCAACTAGTATGCCGAGCTAGTGAGATCTCACCTACACAAGTCTAATATGCAAGATCACACAACCCTAAGCAACTAAAACTCAAGCAATCGTAAGGGAGCTCCTGCACATACTAGCTAGTGAACACGAGGTAAACTTCAACTATAAGCTACACTAGTAAGCTCTATACTAGCACAACTACTAGAGCTACACAAGCACAAGAGCAACAACATTGGCACAAAATATAAAAGTAAATAGGTAGTGTTGGGGAGTTGCAAATCGAGCGGGAGACAAATGATGACACAGTGATTTTCTCTCCTGAGGTCGGTGGCTTGCCAACCACCTACTCCCCATTGAGACGATTCTTTAGACTACTGCTATTCTACGAGCGTTGCATGCCATCAAGCTCGGCCCTACGACATGGGCGCTCGTGTATAAGCCCATGTGATACTAGGCACTCGTCATGCCTCCTTTTTACTAGAGTTACTCTTCACCTTCTTCCGACAGGGATGAGCACAAGAGCCCCGAAGAAAGCACCGCACAAGCTCCTTACATGCTTCAACGCATGCAGTCACAATCTCCAAGCGGTTTAGGAAGTGGAAACCTTCAAGAGTAACAAGACATCAAGCTTGCATTACCAGCCCATAGTGCCACTAGATGCTATCTCTCTCAAGCGAATGTACTAGATCAATCCAATCTCACTGCGAATGTGATCTCAACTATATATGCATATGTATACCCACCAGAAAAGTCTGATTGGCACCAGAGAAGCACCATCGGAGAATTAATAACGGTTGGGCCCTCTTTTCTCTAGTGCGTTCTTCTTAGGTGGTCACCGGATCTCTCTGGTCAGGCCACCCCAGGCGGTAGCTCTCTCTGGTCCTCCACCAGGGTGACCACCTGGGAGCTCTCGACCTTCTCTTCATAAACTTTTCTACCACATAGGAAAAGAAAGAGTATCAATTTTCAAACTTTCCCATGCACAAACATGGCTCGCTACGTGTCCTCCTCTCAACCGCATTCTCTGGTGCCTCCCCTCTAGGAGCACCGGAGAGTTTCAGTGCTTCTCAACACACAGGAACAAGTCAATGCACGACTAATTCTCAACGCTGAGGCCTAAGCTCTGGTGCCCGGTGTAGCGACATGTCGGGTTAATCCACCTAAATCGAGTGCCATTCACTTGACCAACCCAATTTAAACAAGTTAATCTCAGTGATCCCCAGGAGATGCCACACGCATCTCCACTATATCAAGACATAGGATCCCGGTTGCGTACATACACATATAACTAACACAAATCAAGATTACTCCCTTCTTCCTATAGTATACAAGGCAAGGTGAAAACAGTGAAAATGGCCGAAAACGGTATTACAATGTAGAAAACGGAAATAGCTTGTACGAGATTTTTCTACATTTTAGTAACTAACGAGTACAAAACATGGTTGCAAAATCAATTGAAAATGAAAAATAATATGTTTAACAAAATCCGAAATGGTCGAAAATGGTATAGTAATATAGAAACAAAAAATGGCCGGTATCTATCCCGCTCACTTTCATCCAACCACTTTTTATTCAAGTCCTATAATACAAGGTGCTCTCTCTCTTTCTCTCTCACTCTCTCCACGTGTACATCCACTTTTTATTCAAATGTAGGACTTGAACATAGGGTCTCTGTTTGATACCTTGTGATTATAATAGTCAGCTAAAATAATCTAATTATGGCCCAAACATCCTAGATTATGAGGTACATTATTATAGTCAAAACACCATATTACAATAATCCTATAATCTACCCCGGACATGATTTTGGTGATTATGAGTATTTATCACTTGAACCTAGAATAATCCACCCTAATAATCTAGGTCGAATCCAAACTCTTTAACTACTATAGTTGATATTCTAGATTGTAATAATCCTATGAAAAATCTAGATTACAATAATCTACTTGTGATCAAAGAGGCCCTTGGGTTCCCCGGAGCAGTTGGATTATCCTATTATAGGCCTTCTATAATCCGCACTCAATTAAAAGATAATCCATATTTGTCTGATTTTGCTGATTCTATATCCTACTCTTCAAATTATCCATATCCGCACGGACACCAAAATTCTCTTATCCATATCCTTAAAATTCAGATCCAGATCGAATCAAATCGGAAAATGATCCATGCCACTTTCATCCTACACGTGTGGAGTCTGGAATGTTTTTCCATTATGTAGGAACATTTCTTTTTTAAGAGGGTGGTAGTGCTTGCTTTTTTTTAGGAAAAAAAAAACGTTTCTCATGGCTAATGGGGCAAAACCAGCAGTTTGAGCTCAGCAGTGTTTGCTTGATTCCAGTTGGAGCCCAGCAACAGGCTTTCCAGTACGATTCAAGGTCCAGCCAGCCCAGCTTGCATGATGAGGCCGTGAGCAAAGAGGGGACTGTGGCCGTGGCCGTGGACGACTATTGCCGCCGGCACTCTTGCGCGCGGCGCCAGTCGCCATATATGCATGTGTGCCGCCAATGCCAGGACTGGAGGCCGGAGGAGCCCACGACCAATACGTCAAGTCAGGAGTCTGGACTCTGGAGGCCGGCCGCCGATCCGCTGTGATCTCCTCTAACTTCTTCTCTCTCGGGTTCAACAAGCGCCATGCATGCATGCCTGGTGAGTCGTGACGGTGACGCACACTGCCGCCTTGCAGTGGTTCGCACACGGCGCCTGACGATGCACGTGCAGTGGCGGATGTGGGATGCGGGATAAGGGGGGGCTAAAACAACAGCGATGTTGATTTGCACGAAGATTTAACGGTGAAATCAAGTTTTTGCTACAGTAATTAGCATTGAAATCAAGAAATTAGGGGAGCTGGAGCCCCCCCCCCCCCCCCCCCCCCCCCGGATCCGCCACTGCGCACGTGGTACATGTATGTATGTATATGTACACCGTACCGTGTACCAGCTGGTGTCAGGTGAGGTAATGATCAGACCTGACCTGGCCGGGAAACGACATAAGTGTGTCCCCCTGCTTTGGCTCGGATTTGGAATGAGATGTCGGTGATGTTGAACGCTATTACGCACCGTAAGAAGAAGGAGTTGCGTGTATAGCAAATTAAAACATCTCTCTACATCGTGGGGCGGCCGTGTTATTGCTTCTCCGTTCATCCTTCTTTACCATTTACCGGCCGGCACTGCTGCGGTCTATGTTCTTGTCGCCGTGCGCCCGCCAATTCCTCGTCCTCGCCACGAGCGCGGCCGTGTGCCGTACGGACGTGTCGATCCAGAGGAAACCGGCCGGTTGCTAGCTGCGTCGTCGTCGTCGTCTGGTCCTTCCGCTAGGTAGGATCGTCGGAATGCGGCCGTTCCGTCAAGGAAATTGAACTGCTGGGCCGTCTTCCGTGCTGCTTCGACGATCTCGCATAGGCCGGATAGGAGTGAGTCGTCGTTAAAACAGGGTTCAGAATTCCCGGGCCCACTCATGTTTCTATTTCTGTCTGTTTAGCACATGCATCTTGCTTGGTTGCCTCTCTAGAAAATGCAACGGCAACGGCGACGCTGATCTTTTTAGTTAACGACGATGAATACACAGCAAGTATTTCGGACTCCAGCATTCACGTGTGAGTGCGTATAGCTGTTCAAAAACACACTTGTGTAGCACTTAGAATAGTTGACACAGAAGTTTCAAATACAGCCCAATGAAGACAATGAACCTTCTATCCTATTTTTCTACTTTCCCATCCAAACTTGTTGAAGAGATCTATTACCATGAGTTGCAGTAATCGACAACCCTGCTGCATGCTACGTACGCTGATAAGTTTTTTTTTAGTGGAACGTACGCTGATAAGTGAATAACCGAATGATGAGACTATATATGGCCAACGGGCTGGCCCGACCCAGCACGGCATGGGCCTGTGCCAGGCACGGCCCGAAGGAGGTCGGGCCGGCACGGCATGGCGTGCCACCTGGGCCATGCCTAGTCTGACGTCGTGCCTAACCAAGGGCCTAGGCACGGCCTGCCAAGCGTGCTAGGCTGGCTCGAGGCCCACAGAGAGAGGGAAGGGGAGAGTAGGAGGGAAGAGGCGCACGGGAAGCGGTGGAGGCTAGAGATGGGGCCACGCGGGGAGGCAAGGAGGTGGCGGTTGCTGGCGCGCTTGAATCCGCCCGTCGCCGCTTGAATCTGGCCGCGGATGTCGTGCCGCGCGCGAGGCAGACGGCCATGCGTGCGATTGTGCGAAGGAGACGCCGCCGCGCTCGAGGATGGCGGAAGAGGCGCACGTGAAGCGGCGGCCGCCGCCGGCGCGCTCACCCTGGAGGCTGGAGGTGGGGCCGCGCGGGGAGGCAAGGAGGCGACGGTTGCTGGCGCGCTTGAATCCGCCCGTCGCCGCTCGAATCTGGCCACGGATGTCGTGCCGCGTGCGAGGGAGACGACGATGCGTGTGAGGGAGACGCCGACGCGCGCGGGGAAGGCGGAAGAGGTGAGAGGGAAGCGTGAGCTGTGATGTGAGAAGGGGAGGAGCTGCTACGTGAGGAGGCGAGTGGAGCGACTGAGAATGCGGTGCTGGGAGGGGGAGAGCCGCTGCGGCGTGCGCTCTTGTAGGAGGGAGGGAGACAGGGACGGTGGGCCGCAGAGAGGGGAGGAGTGAGGAGGGGGAGGGGGAGGCCGAGCCGCTGTCGGGCCGACCGGCACAGGCGGGGCCGTGCCGTGCCAGCCCACGGGCCTGAGCAACAGCCCAGGCATGGCTTGCTCCCTCGGGCCGCACGTCACCAGGCCGGGCCAAGCTTGTGTCGGGCTAAGAAAGCATGCTTCATGTCGTGCTGTCGTACCTCGAGCTACATAGACATTTATAGATGAGACCCGGCCACCACCTGCATGCATGCTCCCGAGTATACTGCCCGTGGTACTGATAAGAATATTTTTATTTTCCATGCAGGTCGTCGTGCACTTAATTAAGTCCAGACGGCGAGGCCCAGACCACCATATATAATATAATATAATATAATCGTATTTCCTCAGTCCGTAATAATTGTATATTCTCTAAAATTTATAAGACAACTTAAGATAATCATCAAATGACGCATGTACCCCTAGAATACATCTAATTATTATGTTTTTCTTCAAATTATGGTTTTTTTAACAAACTTTTTCAAATATAGGTACTGATACCATGTAAAATGAGCTATATTTTTTAGTACAAATTTTACCGGTCACAATACACTGTATATTTTAGGACCCTGCAGTGATCCGAAATCAGAATGCATGGATGCTTCATGCACGAGAAGAAATTAAATTCTGAAACCAGAACTAGGCGACTATTCCTCTGACGATCGACCAGACGACCAGTCCCGTTCTCGTCTCCATTCAACGGCTACTCGCCAGTTGCTTCTTCCATCGCACGCTGCGACCTTTCCCTCCCTGGGTCTCTCTCGCTCCAAAATAACGACTACAAGCAGGCCAGTGGCGCCGGTCAAACCATGATCAGTTGATCACCACAGACTGACTTATATTACCTACTCTATATATACAAATAAAGCATATTCTGATATTCATCACTGGCACTGCAGGGGACAACGAAGCTGCTATTGCAATGAGCGAGCTAGAGCTAGCCTAGCCTAACTACGACCCGACATGGAAGGCCAACCGAGAAGCGGCGGCGGCGGCGCTTCGTGGGGGCCGCCGCCGCCGGTGGCTCCCGCGGAAGCCACCAGGCGGGCGGCCGGCGGACCGCGGCTGACGACGACGCACCAGCTGCAGCAGGTGAAAGTTAAGTACATCGTCACGAGAGAGGTGAGCACGGACGTGGCCAACTTCAAGGACGTCGTGCAACGGCTCACCGGGAAGGACTCCGCGGCCGCGCGCGCGGCGGTGGTGGCTGCCGGTTCCGACGGCACGAGCTGCTGGAGCGGTGGCACGGCGGTCGTCGCCGCCGGTCGCGGGGCTACTACTACTATTGGGGTTGCTTCGGGTGCAGTTGTGTTTGAGGACAACGTAGCCGGAGCGACGCCGATGTTCATGTCGGAGGAGGACACGAGGCGATGGTGGCGGGGTGCGTGAGCGATCGTATGCATGCATGCATGCTGCCACGGTGTGCCATCTTATTCTTGTGCGCTAGCTCTATGTATACATTTCCGATTCTCTTCTGTTTTAATTGTTTTTATAGTTTTCGATTTGTATTACTAGAGAGGCAAACCTTTTTTTTTGTTGCCATTGATTATTATGAAGTTCTGAAGTTTCGTTACTATATTATTATTTTCTGTTTACTAAGAAGCCATTGCATGTGCGACCGCTTGTATGATTTCACACACACCCTCGACTCCCACAAGGATTCAAGAAGCAATATCACTACGTAAAAAACGATTTTTAGCAACGGTTCGAATTTTTTGTAGGGGCGGCTGGTGATGGAGCCGTCCCTACGGTGGCGTGCTTGGGCGCCCAGACACCAGCCGTCCCTACAAATGTAACAGCAGGGGCGGCTGGGGTTACGAGCCGCCCCTACAAATGGGGTCTCATTTGTAGGGGCGGCTCAATCACCAGCCGCCCCTGAAAATGCTATTTGTAAGGACGGCTGGTGATTGAGCCACCCCTACAAATACCTCCGTATATATAGCTCCGATTTGTAGAGGCGGCTCAATCACCAGCCGCCACTACAAATGACCCACATATAAAACGGCTGCTCCACCTTCTTCCTCCTCGGGTCACTCACTCCAACCCGTGAAAGAAATGTGGGAAGGTCTTGGGCACCTCCCAAAAATTGCTTTACTAAAGAGGGAAGGTTTTGCTCTCAAATCTTTTGGTGGAGAGATTGTAGAAGGTAATAAAATGTTATTCCACACTTTTTTTTGAAATTTTAATGGTTGGTTAGTGAGTAATTAGAGTTTTGTTTTTCTCTCTCTTCTATGGTGCTTGAGCTACTTATGAAGCAAATTAGACCCAAGTTTTAATTGTACTAGGGTAAATTAGGGAGGGGAACAAGATCATACCCTTATTTGGTCCATGTTTCTTGATTTTAGTGGACAATTAGTTAGTTTTATGGATGTTTCATGTGCATGTGGATCTAGATCTAGGGTTTAGTTTTTTTATTAATTTCATTTTGTAAATTTATGTTTGATGAAATTAGACTAGGGTTTGTATAAAAGATATTGGGTAAAATATAATTGTTGCTAATTGTTGTCTTTGAAATTGTTTATTGTAATCAATAAATATGTATTTTAATTATTTATGGATAAATGAGCCATTAATTAATTTTCCTCTACCATGGCGTGTTTGTATGCTTCATGTAATTATATTAGATTTATATTCATATATATCTGAAGTATATATACAATTATTCTCAAGTAATTATTAATTTGTTTTATTTTCTTTTAATGTTTGTTTTGTTGTTGTTGTCAAAGATGGAGTACAGGAACTCTTGGATGTATGGTTCGTTAAGGTTCAAGGCAGGTTTCCGTGAAGAGGTGGATAAATTTATTGAAGTCGCAAACAAGCATGCAACGGGATTAAAAGAGAATAAGGATATAATTATTTGCCCCTGTAAATATTGCAAGAACCGTATGGCATGGACAGATGTGACTATCATCATATCACATTTGATTATGCGAGGATTTGTTGAGGACTACACAGTGTGGATTCATCATGGTGAAACGATTATTATTAACGACGAGGATAAGGAGGAATACGACGACGAAACCATAGAATCCTTGTCTCAATATTCAGCAGAGCTTGATGCACGAATGGATTTCGAGTTTGGCAATGAACAAGGTGGTGATGCTGGTGGTTGGGATGGTAACGACGAAGGTGGTGCCAATAATGATGGTGAAGCACGTGTCGGGGATGAAGATGATTTGGAGGACATGATTCGAACCCTTGGACCAGAGATTTTACTAAATAGCCCGAAAGGTCTAGAAAATTTGGAAAGGGTGACAAAAGCATCGAAGGAGACTGTGTATGGTGTTGAAAAGGGCTATCCGACACATTGGACATTGCTACGTTTTGTGCTTGAGCTGCTCATCCTGAAGGCTAAGTACGGCTGGTTAGACTGTAGTTTCAATGATCTATTGCATCTCCTGTCATGGGTGCTGCCACAACCAAACTCAGTTCCCGCCAACACATACCAAGCGAAGAAGGTCATAAGTCCATTGACAATGGGGGTTGAAAAAATCCATGCATGCCCCAACCACTGTATACTTTTTTGTGGCGAATCGTTCAAGTCACTGGATAAATGTCCCCGGTGTGGGGCCAGCCGATACAAGAACAATGACCTTTACGGTGGGAACGAAGCCTCCACATGGAAAAAAAGAAATAAGAAGGGTACAAAAAAGGTGGTACACGAATCTCAGCCCCTAGAGGACACTCCATTAGGCAACGATGCAAAGTAGAGAAGAATTTCTGCCTTGGTAATGTGGTACCTGCCAGTGACCGACCGCTTGAGACGTATCTTCCTAAACCCTAAAGAAGCCGTACTCATGACATGATGGGATGATGAGCGCAAGGTGGATGATGATAAGATTGCACACCCGGCTGATTGTAGTCAGTGGCAAAGGTTTGATGAGAAGCACAAAGAATTCAGCGATGACCCAAGGAATGTACGGTTTGGCTTGAGCACCGATGGAATGAATCCTTTCAATGAGAGGATGAGTGACCACAGCACATGGCCAGTGATCTTAACCATGTACAACATCCCAACATGGTTGTGTCAGAAGAGAAAGTACCTTTTCCTCACTATTCTGATTTCTGGCCCTAAACAACCAGGCATTGATATAGACGTGTTCATCGAGCCTTTGATGCAAGAAATGGAGAGGCTATGGAGACATGGGGAGCAGTTGTACGATGCGTTCCGAAAGGAGGACTTCATATGTAGAGCAATAATAATTGTTACTACCAATGATTACCCCGTGTTATTTGCTTTGTCTGGACATATCAAAGGAAAGACGGGATGCTTGGTTTGCTTAGATGGTACTACATGGGTGTACCTGGATGCATCCAAGAAGATAGTTTACCTAACACTAGTACAGAACCGAGCTTTACTCCCGGTGGGGAACCCCCTCTAGTCCCGGTTCCCCACCCGGGAGCAAGCATCCGGGACTAAAGGGGGGGTCCTTTAGTCCCGGGTCAGGAACCGGGACTAAAGGAGGACCTTTAGTCCCGGTGGGTAACACCAACCGGGACTAAAGGTGCCTCCTGACATGCCACGATGGCCGGCACCTTTAGTCCCGGTTGGTAATACGAACCGGGACTAAAGGTTTTTTTCTTTTTTCTTTTCTTTTCATTTTTTTGTTTTCTTTTCAAAATAGGTTTTCGAAGTCGTATTGTACGCTGCTAATTATACATTTATACGCGCATATAGTATGTTTCGGTTCAAGCACAATGAACGTATTAAATCACACAATTCAATCATAGAAATATATATATATATATATATATATATATATATATATATATATATATGCATGCATGCATCATATATATATTTACATGCATGCATGCATATGTGTATTTTACATTATATTATTTCATGTGCATATATTACAAAAGATTGCATTATAGTTGTTGTGACATAACAAGTTTCTTCTCATCCTCTAGCTTGGCTTCAATGGCAGTGTTGGGTCGAAGTAGAACTCGCCCTTGGAATCGATGACCTGCTCATTAAAAAATCCGGCTATAGACTCTTGAATTGCTTTGATTTGGTCTTGCCGTATGACCTTTTCCTCCAACCATCGAGTCTACAGGTTTGAATTAAAGGAAAATAAATTAATATATGTACATATATATATATAAAGACATAGTAACACAATCAATAATAATAATTAAATGAATATATAGTGTATTTTTAACGTACTTTGAGTCTCTCTGTAGGAGTTCTTTGGGAGACCACCTTGATAAACTTGCAAACATAGTAACCACAGTAGTTGTTCCCCTGTTCCTGCCTCAGACACCACTTTACGAGAAAAAGATTTGTCATCCAATCTGGTGATCCGGTGAAAGCTATATGTTTAATTAATAAAGATGATGCGATTCAGGGGACTTACTTTCAATGGGATTACATTCAGTGGCGCTTTGCATTTTTCCATGTGTTGCTTCTCAATAAAGGTTTTCCAAACACTGCCCAATAAAAAATTTGCCACGTCATCAGATATAGTTAATCATCATGTTTGTGTGTATATATAGTTGCTAGAGATCTCGAAATTACCTCTGGATAATATCTATCATATCTTGGTAGTCTTGTTGTGGTTTTCTCATCGAGTCATAGATTATCAAGTGACTTTTCACCAGATCGATGTCCATCAATATCCAGTGATTGCTGCATGTGTTTATAGGATATAACGCATAACACTCATTAATTAACTAGAATCAACATATGAGCCATTAAGGCTATGATCGACATGATTAACACTCACTTGAAGTTATAGGGAAAGAGTATATCCTTCTTGTGGCGTTGGTTCACTAAGAAGTTCATGAGGTTACTCTCTGACTCAGACTTCCAATTAGTCATTGGAGTAATTGGGTCTTTGAATACTATATGGGGATCAACAAAACCAATTTCATTGCAGCCTTCCTTTCTGAGCTCTGTCATTGTAAATCTGCATATATATAGTACTTGTTAGGATAATTTATATGCATATACACACATATGATGAGTTTAATAATAGATCGAAAGAATTATTACTTACAGGCAATAGCAGCTAATGATAACTTTGTCCAGAGAGGTCAGGTGGCATAGTTGATGAAATTCTGCAAAGTCAACATACATAACATCATCGCCACGGAACCAATGTTCGTCTCTAATTCTGACACCAACGCAGAAGTCTCCACTGGTAGACGCCTGCATGTACCACTTGTTTAGCAGGTACATTTGCGTCCCCAGATCAGATAAGGCTTGAGGGTTGTATAGACTCTGGCCTAGTACAAATTTTTTCTTCCAAATATCAACCTCCGCCGCACTCTCAATGTTTCCATCACCAAACATCTGGTAAAGGTCGAGACCAGTCTCATCAAGAAATTCACCAAGGTGATCCAAATCGACATCCGGAGGTATGTTTGCCTGATGCATTAATCCTAAATTCGAACCATATTCATTACCAACAACTAGCGGGGGGATTGATTGGTGCGCTTGTTGTCCGAGTTGGGCAACTCCTTTCCCTGCCCGCTTCTTTTTCTGTGCCGCCTCAATTGACTTGGTGAGAGTGCGGTCATAGTCTGATAACGTTGATTTGGACGGCTTACGAGATTCCCGCTGTTGATGCTGGTAAGAAATCACCTTTTTTCTTAAAATATCCGGAGCTACGAAGAAGTACGGTTTCTCTGGGTTTCTCCTTGCTTCTTGATTCATTTTAAGTTTGTCATAGAATCTAGACATGTCTTTTTTATATGCATCAGTTCCTTCTTCCTTCTCTTCAGATATTATTTTGGGAATAACCCTTGGTTTCACGGTGGCTTTCTTTGCAGGCGGGGACTGGTTCTTCGTTTGAGGGGCTGGCCTCTTGCTAGGCTTCTTGGTAGGTGGGGGCGGGGGAGGCGTTGGAGACCTCCTTGGAGGTGTTGGCAGCGGCGTTAGAGACCTCCTTGGAGGTGTTGGCAGCGGCGTTGGAGACCTCCTTGGAGGTGGCGGCTGCGGCGTTGGAGACCTCCTTGGAGAGGGTGTGGATGCAGCCTCGTCTTCCAACACAATGTCATCGTACAGAGCACTATGATGATCTGGCGATTGAACAATTGGATTTAGATTGGGGGAGGATCTGCTACAAAAAAAGGAATGACATATTATTATTAGCAGATTGTTAATTATTTAAGCCAATACAAATTAATGATGTAGTGTTTTCATCCGCACATACCTATGGTGAGGTAGTTCAGGAGGAGGTGGAGCCGACATCCCTGGAATGATGATGTAGCGCTTGCGCCATAGAATGAATGTCTTCTCCGCTTCTCCTAGAGTCTTCTCGCCATCACCTCCAGGAATGTCAAGAGGCAAGCGGATGGTTCGTAGCGTTGTTTCCGAATAATATATAGCGTGTTTATTATACAAGCCATGGATTTATATCGATCCAATTAATTTCTAAAGTAATTTTATTGGTGATCCTTAATTATACTTGTCATTTAGAGTTCCAAATATTCAAAACTTGCCTTAAGATATGTTTTTATTTAAAATCATTTAGAGTTCCAAATATCGGCAGTGTACCTACTGGAGGGCCTCGGGCCGGCGCGGTGGGGCAACGCGCGGTGGAGGGCGTGTCGGGCGCGGAGGAGGGCGCGGTGGAGGGCCACGGGCAAGCGCGGAGGAGGGGCACGGGCGCGCGCGGTGGAGGCCGCACGAGGAAGAAGACGGCGACGCCGGTGTCACGGAAGGCGAACAGACGCGGCGCGAGGAAGAAGAGGGCGGCGGTGTTCGACGAGGAAGAAGACGAGCGGATCGATCTGCCAGGCGCTGGAGGTTATATAGCAGAGGAGAATTACTCCCGGTGCCATCCACCAACCGGGAGTAAAAACCCTTTACTCCCGGTGCGTGTTACCAACCGGGAGTAAAGGTACCTTTACTCCCGGTGCGTGTTACCAACCGGGAGTAAAGGTATACCTTTACTCCCGGTTGGTAACACGCACCGGGAGTAAAGGATTTTTTTTGGCGGGCCGCGAAACTGCAGCCCACCTTTACTCCCGGGTGGGCTTCCCACCCGGGAGTAAAGGTGGCCTGCAGTTTCGTTTCCCGCCTGTTTTAAGCAATAGTCTTGTTACATACAATAGAAATGCAATAGTTTTTATTAAATACATAGTAAATTAAATAAAAGGCATAAAATTATTTTGTTAAAAATATGAATTTTATTTTTGTTTATTGCACATAGGAAAAATCGATAACCTAACTTTTTTTATTTTTTGTTAGAATTATAAAACATAATGTAACTAATATTTATTATTTCGTTAATGCAAAAATGTAGTGTTTAATTAAAATTATTAAAATTATTGGTTTTGGACAGGAAATTTGTTTTCATATCATTTTAACGTTAATATTTTAATTTTTCATCACTCAGTATCCTAATAATTTACCTTTTTGAGAGAGAAATCCCACCAAATCAAACATTGATTTAATTTAAAACATGACATAATAAACATCTGAATTCACAATTATTACATAATATCTCAAACACACACTATATTAAATCACTATATCATCAAGTGGGCACAGCAGTGAACTTCTTCTTTATGTATGTCCCTTGGTTATGATCGCTTCGTAACCATGGAGTGTCCTCATCATTTACCAAGATGCTAGGGTCTTTGTTCACTTTGAAGGGCGGAATTCGGTCATCCTTTTCATATTCTTCTGACATGTCCGACTTGTCCTCAATTCCCACGATGACTCTTTTCCCTGAAAGAACTATGTGGCGCTTTGGCTCTTTGGTTGAGTCATTATCATTTTTCCCTCTTTTTGGTTTGGTAGACATATCATTGACATAGAACACCTGATTCACATCCTTGGCAAGGACGAATGGTTCGTCTTTGTACCCAATATTACTAAGGTCTACTGTTGTCATTCCATACTCGTTGTCTACTGTTACTCCGCCTCCGGTCACCTTGACCCATTGGCACTTGAACAATGGGATCTTCAAAGTAGGTGCATATTCTAGTTCCCATATTTCATCTATGCGTCCATAATATGTCTGCTTATTCCCATTCGGGTCTGTGGCATCTATGCGGACACCACTGTTTTGGTTGGTACTCCTTTTATCTTGGGCTACTGTGTAGAATATGTTCCCATTTATCTCGTACCCTTTGTATGTGACGATATGCCATGATGGTTGCATAGCCAATAAATACAGTTGCTCATGGATGCTCTCATCACCTTGACATTTTTTTCGCAACCAACCGCCAAAAGTTTCCATGTGCTTATGCGTAATCCAAGCTTCAGTCTTCCCAGGAAACTCGGATCGTAAGAGATCCTTGTGTGTCTCAATATACGGATCTACCAAAGAGGAGTTCTGTAGAACTGTGTAGTGCGCTTTATTGAAATAATCATCATCCGTACCAATATATGTTTTCCTCCCTAGTGTCCCCTTTCCGCTTAGTCTCCCCTCATGTCTCGATTCAGGAACACCAATCGAGTCAAGGTCGGGAATAAAGTCAACACAGAACTCAATGACCTCTTCTGTTCCATAGCCCTTGGCGATGCTTCCTTCTGGGCGAGCACGGTTGTGAACATATTTCTTTAGGACTCCCATGAATCTCTCTAAGGGGAACAACCATCATGAAAATAGGTATAAACTAACCATAATCATTAAATACGATAAAATAACTCACATTGCGATCCGGACACTTGTAGAAGATACGATCCTTGTTGGGACCCTCCTTCTTCACTCGGTACTCCATCACAATCTTCATCTCATCACGACACTTGCCGCATGGAATGAGAGGAAGGCCCGGCCTAAGTCGCTTTGGAAACCCATGAGAGGACGAGGACCCGGAAGCAGTTGCCATCTACTCTCTATACTCATTTTTTAATACACTATAAATTTCTTCTTTTATAAACAAATAAAATTAACAAACTATAAAATTATCTAGATCTCTAAACAATGATATTTTTAATGGTCATTGTGTTCTCGTCTTTTACTGCGGCAGGTAAGTAATTCATATGATATTTCCGCAAATTAACAGAAGAATGGGAATGTACACACATAACAGACTACTACGACGATATCGGGACGTGTGAATAAATAACCATCCGTACTAGTTGACCTTGCTTACGTGATCATCTCGGCGAGCATTTCTCCACCGGACAGCACCGTACTTGGTCAAGGAAGAGCTCCGATTCTATGAGGAAGGGAACACGGTCTCCCACGACCGTTGTCGCTCTCCCTCGTAGAATCAAAGCTCCTCCTTGATGTCCGTTACCGCTCGACAGAGAACATGCTTGCCGAGCTGAACACGGTCCGCAAGTTCAACTAATACGGATTTTCTATAATTTTCTAACTATTTTCTAAGTTTTTATTTATATATACTACGTTTAGGTACGGTGATTGACAGACTACTACGACGATATCGGGACATGTGAATAAATAACCATCCGTACTAGTTGACCTTGCTTACGTGATCAGCTTGGCGAGGATTTCTCCACCGGACGGCACCGTACTTGGTCAAGGAAGAGCTCCGATTCTACGAGGAAGGGAACACGGTCTTCCACGACCGTTATCGCTCTCCCTCGTAGAATCAAAGCTCCTCCTTGACGTCCGTTACCGCTCGGCAGAGAACATCCTCGCCGACCTGAACACGGTCCGCAAGTTCAACTAGTAAGGATTTGCTATAATTTTCTAACTATTTTCTAACTTTATATTTATATATACTTTAACCTTCTTTCATGTAAATATGCAAGCTTAAAGTGATTTTGAGCTCAAATTGCTTACAAATGAAAAAAAACCATAATAAAGAACCATAAATATATATAGTGAATAAAATGGCATAAGAAAATGGTAAAAAATGAGAGTATGAGATTGGTAACCTTTACAACTGAAGAATCGACGGAGGAATCGAAGAATGGATGGAGGAACAATGGAGGGAGGGAGGAAGCAAGAACACTACTGCAGTGAGCTTCAAAATGTGCTGAGCTCGGGCTCGGGGAGGAAGGAGGAGACGGCCGATTTATAAAGGGAGAACATTTAGTCCCGGTTGATAGATCCAACCGGGACTAAAGGTAACTTTCCAACCCCGGGCGCAGCCACGGCCCGGGAGTAGACCTTTACTCCCGGTTGGAGCCACCAACCGGGAGTAGAAGTCTACCTTTAGTCCCGGTTGGTGGCTCCAACCGGGACTAAAGGTCCCTGCCACCTCTGTCTGGCGCAGTAGCCGTTGGGCAGGGGCCTTTAGTCCCGGTTGGATCCACCAACCGGGACTAAAGGTATTTCTAGTCCCGGGGGCAAAAAATTCCGGGACTAGAGTCCATTTTGACCGAGGATCAAAGGTCTGTTCTCTACTAGTGTAAGGAACCAACGCTTCTTAAAGACAAGTCACAAGTACCGCAGCAAATTATTCTTTAGATTTTATGACAACGCCCCGGAGATTGAACCCCCTCCGGAGAGACGTCATAACGGAGAACACATGTACAGAATGGTGAAAAACATACTCGTTGTCTATGGAAAGAAGAATCCGGATGGGACGAACAGAGATAGAAGCACACCTCCTGTCGAAGGCGTACCTTTCAAGAAACAATCGATCTTCTTTTAGTATCTACCTTATTGGCCAGACTTGGAGGTCCCCCATGCCATTGATGCTATGCACGTGTAGAAGAATGTCTTTGAGAGTCTCATTGCTACCTTGATGGACACAGGTAAGTCAAAGGATGGTCTCAAAGCACGGAAAGACATAGTGCAGCTAAACGTGATGCCATAGCTTCACCCGGTACCTGAGGCTAATGGAAAATATACTCTCCCCGTGGCGTGCTTCAACCTAACACCAGAAGAGAAGAGAGCTATATGCACTTTCCTGAGGGGGATCAAAGTCCCGACTGGGTTTTTAGCAAATGTTAAGAAGCTAGTGTCGATGAAGGACTTGTCAATGACACATTGCAAGGCTCACGATTGCCATATGATGCTGATAGTGTTTCTACCTATTGCAATCAGGGTTATAAAGCCAGAGTTCTTGAAAATGACCATCACCCGCATGTGCTACTTCTTTTCGAAGATCTCACAGAAGACGATTGACAAGCAAGCACTGAGTGACCTACATGAATTTGTGGTGGAGACACAAAACCAACTGAAGATGTGTTTACCTCCTGCTTTTTTTGATATAATGCCACATCTCATGATTCACATGCTTCATCAGATACAGGCGCTGGGCCCTTGCTACTTGCATGAAATGTGGTCCTATGAGCGGTTCATGTCGGTTCTAAGTCGATACGTGCATAATCGAGCATACCCAGAGGGCTCCATGATAGAGGGTTACAGTACTAAAGAAGTCGTCGAGTGCTGTCAAGAGTATCTAAAAGTACAGAAAGGGATTAGTAAACCCGATTCTCGTCACAAGGGTAGGCTGGCTGGGAAGGGCACCAGTGGTAGAAAAGTGTTTGTCGACCATGATTACAAAGAGGTGAGTCAGGCGCATTACAGTGTCTTGCAGAGTACACAACTGATGCAACCGTACATTGATGAACACTTGGCTATCATTATGGCAGAGAGAAATGGCCGTTCGGATGATTGGGTCATGAAACAACATAAGCAACGACTAACTACATGGTTGAAGGACCAAAACATACCGCCTAGAGAAACCACAGACTCTATTACTATCAGTAGGTTGGCAGAGGGGCCATCGAGACAGGTGACATCTTGGAATGCTTATGACATCAATGGGTATACGTACTACACCCACACAAAAGATAGTAAATATGTGAACCAAAACAACGGCGTTCGAATAGAGGCTCTCGATGAATTGGGGTGAAAGATCCAATACTTTGGCATCATTGAAGAAATATGGGAACTTGACTATGGAAGGGATATAACAGTGGCCCTGTTTCGATGCCGCTGGATCAAACAACACCAACTGAACAAGATCGGATTGATAGTCCTAGACCTCGAGAATTTAGGCTACCAAGATGACCCTTGGGTGCTCGCTCCACGTGTCGCACAAGTTTTCTATATGTCTGACCCACAAAGTAACCTCCCCCCGTAAAAGAAGACAAAGCACGTGGTTGCCTCTGGGAAACAACATATTATTGGAGTTGATGGCGTGGATGATGTTGAAGCTTACAATAACTACGATGAGATGCCGCTATTCACAGACTTTCCTAAGAAGATCAGTGTTGTGGAAAAGAACCTCCCCAAAGACATATTGCCATGGGAACGAAAAGGTGTCAAGGGGAAAGTCGTTACAGCGGGCTAGTTATTTGTTAAATGTGGAGTGTTTATGTAAGTGTGTGTTTGTAAGACTGCATTTATGGATGCGTGTGAGACTATATATTTATGTACGTGTGTAAGACTACATATTTTTGTATGTGTGTGAGACTACATTTATGCATGTGTGTGAGACTACCCTTTGCAACATCCAGATGACTCTATTTGAACATCCACTCTATTACTACTAAAACTTTATGAAATCACTTAACACTTTATGAAATGAAGAAATGACCAAAATAAAAGTAGGAGATCTTGACGAGTTATACAACTTTTATATTCATCACCTTTATAGCTAAAATCATTTAGTGTTTGAAAATTAGGTTTGAAACTAAAATGATAGAGCATGATTTTAGAAAAATTTAGGAAAAAAAACCATCACATTTGGAGTTAGTATGAGGAAGAAAAACTAGTTACAAGTTTCTGCCACAGATTAAAAAGAGAAATCACACTTGTTCATCATTGATCATCATGAATAATTGTGCTTTTACTTTTTAATCTCTGGGTAAATTTTGTAACTAGTTTTTCTCCCTCAGACTAACTCCAAATGTGATGATTTTTTTCCTAAAATTTTTTAAAATCTTGCCCTATCAAGTTAGTGTGTTGATTTGGTCATTCTTTTCATTTGACAAAGTTTGAGCACTTCAAATTTTCAAATTTAAAAAAAATGATAAGTTCGAACGAGATTTGCAACCATTAAATGATTTCAGCTGAAAAAGTGATGAATACCAAAGTTGTATAACTCATCAAGATCTACAACTTTTATTTTGATAATTTCTTCATCTGACAAAGTGATATTAAACATTGTTCACAAATCAACATGTTTCTCGTATAGTTCAGGAAACTATTAGTCATGTGAATTTATGAATAATGTTTACTAATACTTTGT
Organism: Miscanthus floridulus; assembly: GCF_019320115.1. Taxonomy (NCBI): domain Eukaryota; kingdom Viridiplantae; phylum Streptophyta; class Magnoliopsida; order Poales; family Poaceae; genus Miscanthus; species Miscanthus floridulus. The sequence continues at coordinate 23,327,099 of NC_089597.1, forward strand.
CACATGAAGAAGTGACCAAAATCAAAGTTGTAGATAGCGATGAGTTCAACAACTTTTATGTTCACGACTTTTATTGTTGAAATCATTTAAGGTTTTAAAATCTTGTTTGAAGTTGCCAATTATTGAAATTCAAAATTTTAACTCTTCAAATTTAGTCAAATGAAAATATGATCAAAATAAAAGTTGTACATATTGATGATTTCTACAACTTTGGTATTCATGAGTTTTTCATCTGAAATCATTTACTCTTTCAAAATATTATTTCAATTTAAAATTATTTTAATTTCAAAATTTGAATCGTTCAAACAAAGTCACATGACAAGATGACCAAAATAAAAGTTGTACATATTGATGAGTTATACAACTTTTATATTTACAACATTTTCATTTTATTTCATTTAATGTCATAAAATTGTAGTCGAAGTTTTAAAATTCAAATTTTTAATTTTTGTTTTTTTTGTTTTCTATATTGTTTTCACTACAATTGTTTATATATATATATTTCTTCATATATAGAATAATACAAAATATTATATTTGTGCATATACATAATTTTTTTATATTACTTTGTGTTTTTATGATATAAAAAATATAGAATTTATAATTTAAAAAAATAGAAAATATTTGTAGGGGTGGCTGGATCAGGAACCGTCCCTACAAATGTATTTGTAGGGGCGGCTGGATTAGGAACCGCCTCTACAAATAGTAGCGAGTATAAATAGGAAGAAGTGCACGGGAGTCATCGTCTGGGCGCTGTCTTCTTCCTCCGACGCCTAGGGTTTGCGCTGCCAGTCCCGCGCCCGCCCACACCAGCCCCCGGCTCTCGGCGTCCCGCACCTGGCCCCCGGCGCTCGCCTCGCGCGCCGACCCCCGGCGTCCCGCGCCTGGCCCCTGGCGCCCGCCCCCGTGCGCCGACCCCCGGCGTCCCGCCCCCGCACGCCCCCGCGCGCCGACCACCGAAGTCCCGCGCCTGGCCCCTGGTGCCCGCCCCCACGCGCGAACCCCCGGCGTCCCGTCCCCGCACGCCAGTGCACATCGTCCATCTGGATCGATAAGTGTCAGATCTCTACTTGCTCTACGAACTCTACTTGCTCTATGAAGTACGATCTCTGGTTGCTCTACGAACTCTGGTTGCTCTACGAACTCTGGTAGCTAGGTTCCATTTCCCAACGGCAGTGATTCTTAGCTTCTCATTTCTGGTGGTCATTCTAGCATTTATGCATTAACAATGTTATTATTAGTGTATTTTGGGAACAGCAATTTATGCCACCGGCACAGCGATTTTGTAGGGTCATTGTGGCTTGAATCCATCGCTGGTTTAACCTAGCATCGGTGATGACGTGTTGTAGATCCGTTTTCTGTATATTTTGTACACTGATGGCCCCCTTCAATGTCCTTAATCATCTCCTATAGCAAAGTTTGATGGGTTTAGTCTTTGTTTTGTTGGGTAATTTTCATTTATGTTGGAAAGCTAAAATTTAACTAGTATATGCATTCGGTGGCATTGACCCAAACTCCTTATTAGCTGCGTGTCATTTGTCTTGAAATTTAACTCTATAAAATGATAGGTGTAAATCTGTCTTGAAATTTAACTCTATAAAACTGCATGTCAATGATTAGAAAGTCATGTGAAAGTTGGTCAACAAATAATTGTGGACATATGGATTATATAGATGGTTCGACTATGTTCTCTGGAAGATTTTGACATCTTCACTCTGTTGCCATTGATTAGAAGAGATAGGACCTTTCACACTTAATACGTTTAGGCATATATCACTGTAAAAGTTTAGCAGTCTAGAATCCAAATAGATGACATCATCAGACAAGGTTAAAGAGCTGCTAGTGCACTTTAATTACTCTTGTCTTACAATATTTAAAATCATGTTTTTTACACATTTTCCTCTCTATGTTTGCTAAGCAGCTGTTGCTTTTTTTGCCAAATCTCCCCTCTCCTCTCCTCTCCTCTCCTTTGTTTTGTCGATGATGAAATTGTCCAAGTCCATACATTATATGGAATATGAGCTGATGATCAAGAACTTGTGAGAAACTTGGCATCATTAGCAGCCACCTCTACATTACATTCTCCTCTCTTCTCTATTATGATGCCTTGATGCTCCAAGTTCAAGATCAGATGATGATTGACGTGTTTTTGAGGCCTCTACTACTGCTACTACTCGTTTTTTTATATATTGTTGTTTTATAGGACTACTTTGGTTTATAGACCTTTTTGATTTCTTATACCTTCTCACGTACCTAAAGCACACTTTCTTGCATCTATTAGAACAAAGCATGAAATAATGTCGCGGACACCAGACAGTGCAGCCCGATGCCCCGAGCCTGATGAGCAGCCAACCCTTGAGGAGCAAGCACTAGAGGACTAGCTTACTCAAGAACAGTTTAATAACGAGGTAGAAAAGGATCTAGAAGTGATGCTTACTCAGGAGCAGTGTGACGAGAAGGAAGGCCCCGAAGGAGAGGCTGCTGAAGGCGAAGAAGAAGAGGATGATGATGATGATGACTCAAAAGAGGGATATGAAAGTCCCGAGGATCCTTTCCCATGTGAAGCCAGAAGGAGGCAAATGGAGGAAGATTTGGACAAGGATTTTGACCCGAACGAGGAGGTAGGGAAAAAGCCTTAGCTTGTAAATTTTGCTAAATCTTTGGCTATGTTACCTCTGCTAACACTTTGACCTATCGTATATACAGGTCCCTCCTAAAACTCGGAAAAGACGACGTCGACGTCCACGACATCTCGCTGGACAAGACAGAGTAGAGGAAACGAGAGCAGAGGCAACAGCCACAGAGATGGATCATGATGCCTCTGCTCCACAAACTCAAGACACAACCATGACTACCAAGCCTAAGAGGAAACGAGGGGATAGAAAAGGAATCTATATCCAGATAAGGCATGCTATGTGATAATGGAGGTCGGGCCAGCAGGGGAGATCCTTAAGCCAAAGGAATTAAGAGGAAAATTTCGTAATGCGATCGGGGCCCTAGTAAGAGATAAATTGAACCCAGCAATCCCTAACTGGAAAGAGGTAGCAAAGAACACAAAGAATGCACTATGGGATAGGCAGCTGAAGGTCAATTTTAGATTTTCGAAGGGTAAGCACGAATTGGTAAAAAAATGCTATCAGGATGATGGGAGAGTCATTCCAACATTGGAGGTCGGAGCTCAACACGAAGTATATCCAAAAGGGGTTAACTCCCTTCAATGAGTTTGGCAAAATAACTCATAGTCAATGGGAGGAGCTCGTGGCTCATAAGACTTCACCGGAGGCATTGGAGCTCAGTGCCCGTAACACCGAGCTGGCGAAGAGGAACAAACACCACCATCATCTAGGCCCTGGTGGCTACTATGCCAAGGAAGAGCAGTTTAGGAAGATGGATGAAGAGGCCACAGCTGCTAGGAATATCGATGTAACGAATTTAAAGTTACGCTCAAGGAACTGGATATATGCGAGGAGTATAGAATCATCCGGCAGTAATCTTAAGTTTGATAAGCCAGAGACCCAAGAGGCGGTATCAAGGATACTGAAATATGCTGAAGACAAGGAGAAGGGCTCATTCAATCCTTCTAGAGAGAGGAACGAGCTTAGCCTTGGCTTGGGAAACAAGGAGCACATAGGCCGCACTAGGGGCTAGGGAAAAGGATGACCTAGAAGCAAGGATTCGAAGAGGACATGCACATGTACAAGAAACATAGCCAAGACCGGGAGACTAGTCTTGAGCTCCAAGTGAAGGCTCTAGTTGCGAAGGCGCTGGAGGAGCAAGGACTGTCTACGGAGCCACGGATATTAGTGACGCTGCCAGGAGAACTGGCATTAGTTGGCAGCCCTCCGAAAGTTCCTAGCAGCCAAGGTTCCACTGCAGCCACAACCCCAGTCGATCGCATACGGGAACCAACTAGTTGCACCTTGGTGTTTCTCAGTGGCTAGCAGAACACTGTGATGGAGGTGGCAACGGGTGTGACACATCCTCTCGGTGGCTTACACCACAATAATAAGATACCGCCGGACTACACTAGGGTCGAGTTGCATACAGTGAAGCTCGAGTTCATGCAGTGGAGGATAGACTACGCAACTCCCGAGGGGCTGGTGTTACTCGGAGACGTTATGGGGCAGTTCATCCTTTGGCACAAACAGGACATTATATTGACTGCTTCTTCGCCGCCTCCCCCTCTCCCAAATTTGGAGCGAGTTGTTGAGGTCAGGGAGATATTTTCACCGTCTCGTGACCCCCACATTCCTGAGATGCCACATTCTTCCCCGCCTCCTAGTGAGCATGTGCCTAATGAGATGCCACAACCTTCTCCCGCTCATACCAAGCAAGTGCATGATGAGATGCCACAGTCTTCTCAACGTGCACAGCCGATACATGAACAACGAGTGCCTCCTGAAGGTGATGCACAAGGAGACGAGGACGTGCCTAAATGGGAACTTTGAAAGAAGATTCCAATCAACATAAGGTCAATTTATGTTCCGATCAAAGACGTCTAGTCGGTGTCCAAGTGGTATTCCCATGACCAGTTCAAGCCTGAGAACCAAGTTAAAAAAGTCCCATCACGGGGTTCTGAGGAGGCCATAACTAGCAAACTCCACCAAATTGCAAAGTAGTATCCAAATGTTGATGACATCAAATGGTCAAAGGATTGCCCGAAAACATATGAAAGAGGCAAGCCCTTCCTACCAAACCGGGACATCCAGCGCCTACCACTTGGAATGAGAAGGTTCCATGATTGGTACTTGCGTGTTCTCCCAACGAGCATAGATATCATACAAGCATGCTTCCCCACCGGCACATTTGGAAGCCCAGCCGGGAAAATTGTCTTTGACTTCAATGACATGCACACATGCTTTCACCTGGGAGAAATGGAGATGAATCTAATTCGCACGTGGTACCTGTAAGTCGTTGTCCTCCCGATATGATATGAATGTAATCTTTGAATTTTGTTGTAACTAACCCACGCCGTGATTTGTAGAATGCAAGTGCACATTGTCAAACAAATGCCAAGTGTGAAAGCCGGGTATGTAGACCCTCAAGCTATAGCCCAAATAAATCTTAATTACCCTAAATGGTGGACACTGGATGCCAAAGAGCTAGCTGCTGCAAAGACTCTTCGGGAGAAAGAGCGCATCCGTACGGTGAAACTAAGGGAAGAGTCCCTTAAGGTTGCGGCATACATTGCCCTGGCTTTCAAAAATCTACAACAACACTCTACTATATGGCTACCATACAACTTCGAGTAAGTTCAACTCTATACTTAAAGCTTTGTTCGATATATTTTATTCGATGCAAAATAGCTTATCTAGTTCTATGATTAAATCCATGCTGCAACCACTGGATTTGTATAGTCGTCGATGTCGGGAGGAGCATGGCATGGGTCTTTGATTCATTAGATAAGGACCCGGCGACATACAAAGACTTCATATCGATTCTCAAGACGTATACATATCGACAATCCTCATTAGCTCATATGTTTGTATACATACTTGTAACATTCACTTTTGGATACTAACAAGTTGTATTTCCTAAAATAATTCGAACAGGGCATTTAGGTTCTATGTCACTAATCATCATGGAAGGCATGATCTAGCAAGGAAGGAAAAGCTGGCTATAGAAACACTATGTGCGATAAGTGTAACTTACTTTTTCAGTACTCCGTTACATGGCAGTCAAAAGCATTACTTAATATTTTCATATGCAAAACACAGTGCCCCAAGCAGAGGCCTAGGAGTGTACATTGTGGATACTATATATGTTCTATGATGAGTAACACCGGTGCCTACAGGAGACACCCCTTAAGGGTAAGTTTGAACCTCTTCACCCGTAGTATAAAAACTTCGTACATGGTATGAAATACTAAACCAAAACTTATTCTCTTGTAGTGGAGAGAAGAGAAAGGAATGAATAGAGACCCATACAAGGATGACCAACTCTTAGAGCTCATCGGCGACCTTTGCAACTTCATATTGGACCAGATTGTACATGTTAGAGGCACCAAGCATGACCGAGAGTCTGAGTTAGGTATAAATCCTCAGTGCCAACACCTTCGTGAAACTGAAAGGCTAGCTCTAGGACGTTGATAACAATATGTATGAAATTTGTATATTTAATGATGGATTGTATATATTCTTGTGAATTGGACTTGTAATTGTAGTTTATAGAATACTCTTGTGCTTCTAGTCGTGGTCGCGGGGCGTTCGGCAACGCGAACGCTGGTCGTGGGGCGTTCGGCAACACGAACGCGGTTCAGAACGTTGGTCGCGGGGCGTTCGACAACGCGATTTTGAATTGTAAATTTGAATTTTTTTTGCGGAAAAACGTACTGTAGGGGCGGTTCTAGATTGAACCGCCCCTACAAATACCTGTTTGTAGGGGCGGCTGGTACTACAGCCGTCCCTACAAATCGATTTGTAGGGGCGGCTGGTAATACGAGCCGCTCCTACAAATCGATTTGTAGGGGGCGGCTAGAAACATCAGCCGTCCCTACAAATCGATTTGTATGGGCGGCCTAGGAACCGCCCCTACAAATGCATGATTTGTAGAGACCCTTGCGTAGGAGCGACTGAGCAAACCACCCCTACAAAGGGTTACTAGACGCCCCTAGAAATGTTTTTTGTAGTAGTGTATTTTGTTTAGATGAAGGAAGCTTCATTTAAATAAAGTTCCAGCTTCAAGGTGTTACACAAAGCTATTACAAAAAAATAAGGAAGCGCCCTAAAAATAAGATGGTAATAGGAAAGGAGAATGAGACAAAGGACACTCTAAGAGCATCTCTAAGAGTTCCCAATAATAAGCCTCCCAATCTAGGATTTTTAGTAAAAATGAAAAAAAAAACTCCTTCCGCTACAGTTCCCAATCCCACCTCCCAATCTTTCCGTGCTTGGAAAAATAGACCGATCGCGGGGATATATCCGCGCGTCTACCACGCGTGTATCCATCGATCAATCTAAAGGCGAAAGGGCGTGGGAAAGAATAACGAGTAGGAAATAGTTCCTAATGCAAATATACAGAAAAGAAAGAATATATAAGAATGATTAGGATAATTTAGAAAATAGTATAGAATTCCTAATGTAAAATCGTCTTCTATATTTTAGGAGTGAATTATTGGAAACTGTTGGAGATGATCTTATTAATTTCTTCCAATAATTTTTGACGAGTTGGGAAACTCCATGGTTTTGAGAAGAAATTGTTGGGAACTCTTGGAGATGCTCTAATAAGCAACTTAAAATCTTGGACTTAACATATAGCTCAAAACCACCTATCAACATATTTTCTAACTACAACTACAGCCACAGAGAAGATGCTTGATGCAGTTACTCGTATTCTCATGTGTACCACAAAATGAAATGGTCAAACACCCTGTTCGCTTGTTGGTTTCAGCCAGCCCAAACCAGCCAGCTAACAGTGTTTTTATCTCACAATAAACCAGCACCGGCCAGCCCAAACCAGCCCAGAAACCAACCAGCGAACAGGCCGAAAATCTACAAAACCCCTTCGCCCTCCATCAAAATAAGGTGATAAATAGTCCATCTAAAGCACCTCATATGTCTCTCTAAAGTACTTCATATGTCTCCAAATGTCACCTAGTGTCCTTCACACTAGCTGACCATCAGTCGGACATGGCCGACAACCACAAACAATTATTGACACATCTAGCGATAAAAGACACTCCTTGAGCAGTGTTGATCTTCTTCCTTTCACCAAGCCCCATATGCATCATCCCACCTTCTAGTAAATCAATAGGGCATACACTACTGGAAATGCAAATTGGCCTGTCTGTAAAAAAACCAATAGAAAAATAGCATACCGATAGAAAAATACAGACAGGGCTAGCTCAACATAGAAGTTTAATTTTCCTGTCGATTCACCTTCGAAAACAATTTCCTATCGGTAGCCAAGAAAGTTCCTAGTAGCAGAATGGGCACAGGACGCAAAAGGATGGCCTCAAGAGAAGTGCCTGCAAGGAGGTCATAGTGTCAATTATATTCATCATTGTTGCCACCCGAGTTAGCCTTTTCACCTTGAGACCTAGTTGAGAGGGGCACTTTGGCAATGCCTCAAGAGATTTAAGTGTCACCCAAGGGCGCCACCATAACCAGCACCAGCATTAAGCCGAGCAAGGCTCTCCTTTAATCCGTCCACTTAGATTGTAACCACCATACAGTGGGGCTACTAGGCACAATTACAATGTATATGGCCACCACCCTCCATAGAGAGGAACAGGCCGATGATGAGTGTAGATCAAAGCAAATCTATGTCATAGATTCGCCTACCATAGAAAGGGCCAGTTGTCGCCAAAGTTGAGAAGCCAGATGCCATGAGTAGATCAACTCGCTATATGTCATGTCCAATCAAACTTGACGATCATGAGAAAAATCAGATTGCCACAATGACAAGGGCTAAGCTACTCTCCTAATTAGATTTTGCCAATCACGACTGTCGGATTGTTTTGCTCCGGCAATATCCAGCAATGTGATCGCGTAGACGGAATCAGATGTTAGCACATCAGACAGAGATTTATACTGGTTCAGGGTGTGGTGCGCGCTAAACCCTACTCCAGTGGTGTGACTGCTCTTGTATTCGTATGCTCAATTACAGGGATGTTGCTCCTAGCTATGGGGTAGATGGAATAGGTGGAAGATTGGATGTGTAGAATGAGATGGATCCCGAGCCCGAGGTCCCTACCCTCCTTTATGGCCCCGTTTGACTTACCCCATATTCGGCTTGTTCGGCTTGTTTTTCAGCTGGAACAGTGTTTTTCTCTCACAACAATTCAGCCAGAACGGTGTTTTTCAAACAGTTTCAGCCAAGATTCAGCAAGCCGAACGGGGCCTATATAGGCAGGAGAGGTATGGTTACAGAGAGGGCGATCGGGCTAACAGATTGTTTCCTAGTTTGTTACAACAGATTGATCCTAGCTATCGTCTAGATATGCCCGTCTTGGTTTGCCTTGATCTCCATGTTGGTTGATCGCGTTAGCCCTCGCGGGCCTCCTCCTTGATGGTTGCTGGGCCGATAGCTTGGTGGAGGTCATATATACGAGCGGTGCAGGTACCCCTGGCCCATATCTCTGACAATAGCCCTCGTAGGACTTAATGATAAGCTAGCACATAGCTTCAAGCCCTCGAGACATCGCGGTCTCCCATGTAAGTTCTACGTACTGTGAGTACATAGTGAGCATCTTCGGGTGCCGAAGTTCTGAGCAGTGCGCTTAGATATTCTCAAGTATTGGGGAGCTAGTATGTTGTCGTTCGTGTACCAAGAGCATTTCTCGGGTAGCGAGAATCTTCTTCAAGCATCGAGTGAGGCGGTGGTACACTGTACATCAAGGAACGTTGTTCCCTAGCAGCTGTAAGTGCTTGGCTCAGGTGGTGCACCCCATATAGGGAAACATAGTTTAACTGGGCGTAGCCCTCGGGACATTGTTAACGTCGCGATCGGTGGTGTACCCAATAACCGGAAATGTAGCTCCCAAGACATCGTAGATGCTGTGCTAGGGTAAAAAATACCGCTGTACTCGAGAAGTTGATTCCCGACGTATTCTGGCGTGTAAATAGTGGTTGCACATCATTAAGTCCTAGTCATAAAACAATAATGAGGATGGGATAGGTGCACCTTCATCGTCCACGCGTCACTAAGCCGGTTGATTTTTAGGGTGACCTGTTGTAGGTTGAGCACTAAGGGTGTCACATTTTTCTTCGAGATCCATCAAGTAATGTGATTCGAATTTTTGTGAACCTCATTAGTGGAAGAGTGAGGACGTTGTCCCAGAGCCCTAAGGCCAATATAACAGTGTCCCGGTGCGAGCACCACTGTGGGCGAGTAACAAACACGTGAGCAGCTGTTGGTAGTTGCATTTATTACTCTTCGAGCTGGTAACGGATAGAACGAGTGAACGTCCGCTATCACTGAAAGGAAGCGGCAGGGTTAAGCCTGACCAGCGGCGCATGTCATAAAACTTTTTTTTAGATTTTAGGAGCTCGTACTTTGGTTACAGCCATGGGCCAACCATTTTTCCGGTTTCCCCCGAAGGGGCACACATCCGCTGAAATAAGGTACTTTGAGCTCATCCAGGTATTGGTAGATTTATGTGACACGGAGTGTCAGAGGTTTTAGAATCAGACTGGTGACCCTCCCGAATACCCCCCTGACTCTGGAGGGGCAGGGTCGATAGTGCATGAATCACTATCGCTTACACCTGCTGAGGGGGTGAGCCAGGTCGAGTACCTGATCTGAGTGTCAAATCACTCGTCTACACCGGCTCGGGTGATGGTGCGTCGAATTTCAGGCCAAGAGGCCCCACTATTTCTGCGGTTGTGGAGATGGGTTCCTTCTCGGTGAAGCTAAGTGTTGGTTTCGGCGGCCCATTTCCCCACATATGTCTCTCAGGAAGTGTCCCTCCAGAAATCTTGGGGGCGTGGCGCGGCCTCAATGGCACCACTGCTCGGAGAGATTATTCGAATTCCATCGGCCGTGTGTGTCCCCTATCTATAAAAACAAAGAAAGGAGAGGAGAGTTAGTACATTTGTATTGTAGCTTTTGCATACTCACCTTGCTTGTCGCAGAATGAGTATTCGTGCGATCATTGCTAACGATGTAAGCGAAGGCGGCGTGCTGACGTAGCTGGTGGCTGCATGACGACATAGCCAGAGGTGGCATGACTGGCTCGAGGTAGCCCCTGAGGGAGTACCTGAGGGCCGTTGCCGACGGAGTGCCCGAAGGTGGCATGTCGACGTAGCTGGTGGCAGTGTGACGATGTAGCCAGAGGTGGCGTGACCGGCTCGAGGTAGCCCCTGAGGGAGTACCCGAGGGTCATTGCCAACGGAGTGCCCGAAGGCAGCATGTCGACATAGTTGGTGGCAGCGTGACGACGTAGCCAGAGGTGGCATGACCGGCTCGAGGTATCCCCTGAGGGAGTACCCGAGGGTCTCGTTGCCAATGGAGTGCCCGAAGGCGGCATGTCGATGTAGCTGGTGGTAGCATGACGACATAGCCATAGGTGGCGTGACCAGCTCAAGGTAGCCCCCTAGGGAGTACCCGAGGGTCATTGCCAATGGAGTGCCCGAAGGCGGTGGCATGACCGGCTCGAGGTAGCCCCTGAGGGAGTACCCGAGGGCCATTGCCAATGGAGTGCCCGAAGGCGGCATGTTGACATAGCTAGTGGCAGCGTGACGATGTAGCCAGAGGTGGCGTGACTGGCTCAACGTAGCCCCCGAGGGAGTACCTGAGGGTCATTGAAACAGAGTGCCCGAAGGCGACATGTCGACATAGCTGGTGGCAGCGTGACGACGTAGCTAGAGGCGGTGTGACCGGCTCAAGGTAGCCCTGAGGGAGTACACGAGGGTCATTTCTGACGGAGTGCCCGAAGGCGACATCTCGGCGTAGCTGGTGGCAGCATGATGATGTAGCCAGAGGCAGCATGACCGGCTCGAGGAAGCCCCCGAGGGTCATTGCCAATGGAGTGCCCGAAGGTGGCATGTCGACATAGCTGGTGGCAGCGTGACAACATAGCCAGAGGTGGCGTGACCGGCTCGAGGTAGCCCCTGAGGGAGTACCCGTGGGTTGTTGCCAATGGAGTGCCTGAAGGTGGCATGTCGACGTAGCTAGTGGCAGCGTGACGATGTAGCCAGAGGCGGCATGACAGGTAGCCCCCGAGGGAGTACCCGAGGGTCATTGCCGACGGAGTGCCCAAAGGCGGCGTGTCGACGTAGCTAGAGGCAGCGCGGCTGACTCGCTGTTGTCAACGTAGCTATGAGTATTTATTCGGTAGTTGAATAAGATAGACATGTAGTAAAGCAGGTGTTAATTTTCCTTTATGAGCTATGTTCACTATGTTATGCACTTTGTCGGCTAGACCGTAGCCCCCATGCTAAACGTTGAGATGCAGCGCATGTAGCATTAGGTTTGCGGCGTAGGTCGTCGCTGCTAACAAAGCACGTTACATTGAACATGTGTAATAAAAGTACTTAAAATAGTTTTAAGGGTTGTTATCTTCTCTCCTTGATGTTATTTTTTCTTTATGAATTGCTCCGCGTGTTATGCACTTTGTTGACAAGATTATAGCCCCCGTGCGTAGGATGTTAGCTATAAGATGGTGTGATCCATATAGCGTTGGGTTGCATCATAAGTCATTGTCGTGACAAAGCTTTACACATAGAACGTATCATGCAGGTACTTAAATCGCGGACAAAAAAGTAGGCATGCTCTAGAGTGTGATTATTATGTGTAGTAGCCCCAACTTTCTACTAAGTTGGAAGCCAACTTGATAGAAAGTAAGAGCAGAAAATAACATAATAAAAAACAATTATGGAAGTGACTTAGCTGATCCAACAGAACGTTGGTGCCATTGTCGTCGATGGTGGCGACATCGATGTTGATTGCTACCACGAGCGCCGCGTCGAGGGACGACAAGAGGTCGAGGGTGATTACTCGAGGAAGCCTGTCGACGATCTGCTCAAGTAGCATCCATCAAATATGTTGTTGGAGACGACGCGGCCGACCCGAAGTAATCCATCGATGATGCGCCCGAATTGCCGATGACGTTGCCGTCGTGCATCAGTTGATAGTGAGGGCATCAACGGAGGCGCTATGGTTTGGCGGCGAGGGCACTACTATAGGATGGCTTTGTTGTCCCGGGCGGTAACGGCCTTTAGTCCCGGTTACCGCACCGGGACAACGATCCCGGGACTAAAGGTGGAACCTTCAGTCCCGGGTCATCGAGCCGGGACTAAAGAGGGACCTTTAGTCCCGGTTGGTGTTACCAACCGGGACTAAAGGCCCTCCAGCCGAGCAAACGTGGCCGCACCCTTTAGTCCCGGTTGGTAACCCCAACCGGGACTAAAGGTTCCTTTTCTTTTTCTTTTTTTTTTGTTTAATTTGTTTTCAGTTCAGTTACACATATTTGTTTAATATATGATATGTTTTTATGTACGTATTCTACGCTGCTAATATAAATACACGCACGCATATAATTACATCTAATTCTCATCTCGAGCATTATTATATTCGAATAAAGTATGAAACTATATATATTATAGATATATATGTATATACAACACTTTCATAATCTTGTTCTCAAAAATAACGATATCAATAAACATTTAATTTACATCATTTATTCCTTAGGATCAAAGTAGAACTCGCCGTTGAGATTTAGCACTTTTTCTAGAAGAAATCCTGCTATTAACTCTTGAACTACTTTCAGATGGTCTTTTTGCATGACCCATTGTTTCAACCATTCAGTCTTGCATTTGAAATAAAAGGAAAAGTATTAATACATACATATATATATATTCATTTAAAAATAAATAAAAATTGATATATACGTACTCTGAGGACATCTTCAGGAATTCTTCTTATGTGTGCAGTGATAAATTCACAAACGTAGTATCCACACAAGTTATTACCTGGTTGCTGCCACAAGCACCACTGTACGAGAAGAAGATTATTCTCATCATCTCACACGTAAATTGAAGTACGATATAGTAATTAAACACGTGGGGAAGTATATATAGTACAACTTACTGGTATTTCAACTACATTAAGTGGTGCCTTGCAATAATTGCGGTGTTGTCGAATAAACTCTTTCCAAACCCTATGCGGCCAATAATGTACGATCGTTAATAAATTATGGCAAAGTCTATTCAATAATAGTTGTACGCGAGAGATCGAAATTACCCCTAGATAATGTCTATCATATCTTGGTATAGTGCCCGCTCTTTTCTCAACGAGTCCAAGATTACTAACCGACTTGAGTTTAACTCAGTGACAATGAGCATCCAGTAAAACCTGCATTGGTTTATACACACACGTACATGCATATAAGTTGTATTGATATTACATAAAATATGTAGACTACATTATTATTAACACTTACTCAAAGTTGTACGAAAAAGTATTGTTGTCTTGTCGTGCTGCTTCACGAAGAACCTCATGATATTCTTCTGTGCTTCTGATACCCACTGCTCCTTGATAATAATATCGGTTTTGAATACGATATAAGGATCAATGAAGCCAACACTGGTATCTTGTATTCTTTGGAGCTCTGACATCTGGAATCTATATATAAATATAAGTTACATGTGAGGATAATTATATACACGTACGCATGGAAGTGAGTTTATTAAATAAAAGTAAGAATCACTTACAAACAAAAGGAGCTAATGATTGATTTGTCCAGAGCGTCCATGTGGTATAGTTGATGCAATTCTTTGAAACTCATATGTAATATGTCATCGCCACGGAAGTAATGATGGTCTCTAATTCTGACAAAGATCCACTCCTCACCCCTGCCACACGCCTGCATGTACCACTTGTTGAGCAAGTACATTTGCGTACCCAATTCATTCAGAGCCGCAGGGTTGAACAGACTTTTGCCAAATTTATAAGTCTTCCAGGTTCTGGATTGGAGCTTTTCCCGTCAATTGATCCAAGGTTAAACCAGTTAGTTCAAAAAAAGCATTAAGGTCTTGAACCGACACTTCTCCAGAGTTGTCTGGTCGATAGACTTCTATGTTGGAACCATATTCATTAGCAACAACAAGATTTTGCATTGGTTGCTTCTGTTGTCCGAGCTGTGGGACATCCTTCCCTGATACTCTTTTCCTTTTCTTATCTACATCATGTGACTTCACGAGGGAGCGGTCATAGTCTGATAGTGGTGGAGGCTTACGAAGTTTAATCATCTTTTTCTTGTGAGCTTCGACCTTCTGCCTCAGCAGATCTCATGGTATGTAAAAGTACGGCTTCTCCTTAAGCTTCGCTTGTCTCTGCTTTTAGATATCTATAAAAAAATCTTTCACTTTTTTGTCTTCTTTAGCTGCTATTTGCTCATCAGTCTTTTCAGGAAGTATTTCTTGAGAAATAACTCTTTTTTTAGGGTCTTCTTTGCCGCCGGGACCTTAGACGTCTCTGTAGTGCATCGCTATGGAGGGGGTGGGGGCGGTGTTGGAGACCGACGTGGAGGCGTTGGAGATCGTTGTGGAGGCGGTGGGGCCAGTGTAGGAGTTGGAGATCGTTGTGGAGGCGATGGGGCCGGTGTAGGAGTTGGAGATCACCGTGGGGATGAAGTCGTCTCACCCCCCGCGACGCTGTGATGAGATGGGGAATGAATGATTGGGCTAGGCTAGGGGGAGACCCTGCTACAATAACAAGTTGTGAGTCAATTATTTTTGAAGCTAATATAAAATTAATAGAAAATAATATTTCATTCACTTTTATTCGAACCTAGGGTGAGGTACGGGAAGCGGTGGCGCCCTAGGAATGATGATGAAGCGTTTGCGCCATTGAATAAATGTCTTCTCTGCTTCTCCTAGTGTCTTCTCCCCATCATTGCCTTCAATGTCAAGAGGAACATTGCTGTAACCTTTGAGCACTCTATCGACCGAGACGCTAGCATATCTAGGTTGAATAACTGACCCATGGATTTTTGGTGTCTTCGTTCGGTCTATTGGAGATACAACCCCGATAGCCACCATGATTGATGTATTATTACCATCTGGAATGTGCAGCTCACATGTTGTTAGAGGCTCGGTAATGTCATCAATAGGGAAGCGCAACCCAGCGTCATCTTGAATAACTGGCAGCTCCGTGGAAGCACAATTGTTTTTCATCTGACCAACGGGGCTAATGGTGACTCCTGGTGTTGATTGCGATTGCATTTGACTTATTGCTAGCTGCACTTGCCTCTTAATCTCCTCCTGTATTCTTGCCTCAAGAGATTTTTCTCGTTCACGTGATTCAAGCAATGCTTGTCGTGACTCATTAACAAATTGCTCCAATACACGGATTCGGTCTGCCTCCTCATCCTTCTTTCTCTGGTGGCTTCTGTAGGTATCCTTGTCTGCTAGGAATGCTTGTAGCCACGAAACCGCCCCATAGCCTCTTGTTCGACCACCGTGTTCGGGATTCTCTAGGGCATATGTCAATTCATCCTTCTCTCTATTGGGCTTGAAAACACCACTATCAGCTTCTTCCCTAGCACGAGCTAGTCTCTGTGTTGCTCTCTCAATTTTTTGGCTGAAAATTAACTTACCAGTGTCTAGGTCTAGGCTTCCCCCATGAGCGTAGAACCAATTCTTCGCGCGTTGAGGCCAGTTCTTCTCTATTGTTTCAGGTATGATTCCCTTGGCAGTAATCTCTGCTTCTAGGTTCTGCCACTTGGGAATAGCACTCCTATAACCACCTGATCCCATGCGATGATGGTATTGCTTCTGTTGGGCATTCTGCTGATTCCTCATCACACGTTCCTCACTCTCTTGAGATGTCTTGTATTGTACGAAGTCATCCCAATGGGACTCCAACTTGACAAACGCCTTAGCATTGAAATCCGGCGTATCATTCTTCAAGATAAACTTTTTATACAATGTCTTCTTCCAACTCTGGAACAATGTTGCCATCTTCTTCATTGTCTAATCCCTCACTAGCTCCTTCAAAGCATCATCTGCTTGTAATATGAAATGCTGAGTGATATCTCTCTAAGCTAGGTTCTTGTCACGATCAGATACAAAACTAACATTAGGAGCGGATATCTAATGCTTCCATTCACGAGCACTAACTGGGATCCTATCCCTTACAATGAACCCACATTGATTGACATATGTCTGAGCATGTGGTCCCAATGGTTTGTCGGTGTCGGTGTCGAATTCTGATATTATGAAACGACCCTTTAATGGCTTTTTTGGCCCTCGGACTTTCCTACTCTTGCCGGTGGTTGATGTAGATCTAGAGACTGGCTACATGAGTAGAAACACAACGATTAACAATAAATATACATACGCATGCATCTATAAGAGATGATAGATAATCGAATATACCTCGCTAGTATTTTCTTGCACGACAATTTGTTGATCTTCAACCACCGAGATATTCAGGATATCCTCATAATCAGCAAAGTACTGACTCGTGTCATCTACATCCGCATTGGTGCCGGCGTTGATAATATCCGCCATTATGTCATCATTCAAGTTATCATCTGGAGCAGCCATTTGTATCTTTAAGATAACACATAGATAGAATTACTATGGCACATAACATAAGTACATGTGATAACACATATAGAATTACTAAATCTAATTAAATATAATAACACATAATATTTCATAAGGATAAACAATAATACGGTATATGCTTTGGAATCGAATAAAAAACACTTTCGATCCAAAAACATGGAAATAAGTACATGTATATATACACATAGAATGATACAATTTTCTCTCTCTCTCTCAACACATAGAAATAAGTGCATATGTATATATCTCTAGATATGCATGTGATAATACATAGATCAATGTCTCTCTAGATACAATTTTCTCTCTCTCTCAACACATGGAAATAAGTACATGTATATATACACATAGAAATAATTAAGTACATATGTATACATATAGAATCTCTCTTTAGATATGCATGTGATATAGATAGAATTACTAAAATATGCATGTGTCAATTACTAAAACAAAATTAAATCTAACATATATATAGAGAGATAGAATATAATTACTAAATACAATTAAATAAAATAACACACATATATCTAGATAGAATTAATTACTAAATCTAATTAAACCTAACATATATACATAGATAGAATTACTAAATCAAAATTAAATTTAACACATATATAGAGAGATAGAATAATAATTACTAAATATATCAAAAACTATAATAAAAACTATCTAAAAAACTATCTAAATAAAGTACTAATTAAATTTTAATACATTTAAATCTAATTAACATATATCAAAAACTATCTAAAAACTAACTAAAAAACTAAGAATAAACTACTAATTAAATTTTAATACATTTTAATCTAACATATATATCAAAAACTATCTAAAAAACTATCAAAAAAACTATCTAAATGGCGGGCCGGGCGGGGCGTGCTGGCTGGCCACGGGGCCGAGCTGAGCACCTCGCGCGAGGACAACGTACGGCGGAGAAGATGGTCGCCGGGCGGGGCTCGACGTACGACGGCGGCGCGGTAGAGAAGAGCTCGACGTGGCCGGGCACGGCAGAGACGAGATCGACGTGTAGATCGGAAAGTAGAAGATGAATAGAATAGGAACCGTTCGATATATATAGGCCGGGACCCTTTAGTCCCGGCTGGTAACACCAAACGGGACTAAAGCTCCTTTAGTCCCAGCTGGTAAGCCGAACCAAGACTAAAGGTCCAACCCTTTAGTTCCGGCTCAGCTTACCAGCCGGGACTAAAGTAGCTTTAGTCCCGGTTGGTGTTACCAGTCAGGACTAAAGGTATTTTTGGACGTGTAATTCCGCCCACCCTTTAGTCTTGGTTCCTAGCCTAGGCCGGGACTGAAGGCCTGAAAATTTTGGCAGCCCGCCAGAGTAATTGAAAAAGTCTAGGATTTTGATTTTGTTCTCCTTGTTTAATACTAGGTTAATCAATTAATTCTATAGCAACTTCAATACTTTGCAATATTTATTTTAAAATATACTATTGATTAACTAATTATTTATTGTAAATAGGAAAATTTTGAAACCTAAAGTTTTTAATTTCTTTTATGAATATAGAATATAAATGTTACTAATACTAAGTATTTTGTTAATGCAAAAAAATATTTGTAACTTAAAATTAATAAAACTAATATTATTCGATAGGAAATTTATTATCACATTATTGTAACGTCAATGTTTCAATTTTTTCTCGGTTTTTGACCAAAATGACATGAAATTTTTGTTGAACCAATAAAAATAAAAAAAATATAGTATTTTTGTTCTACAACTTTCAAATGAAAAAATGGCCTATATATGGATTGTAGATCTTGATGAGTTGAACAAACTTAATATTCAAAACTTTTTAATTTGAGACAATCTAGGGTTCCGAAAACTAGTTTGTAGGCGTCGAAATTGAAAAATCACAAATTTGAACCATGTAACTTTCTCAAATGGAAAGTTGACCAAAACAACAATTGTATACCTTGATGAGCTGAATAAACTTGGTATTCAAAACTTTTCAAATTGAGACAATCTAAGGTTTCGAAAACTAGTTTGTAGGCGTCGAAATTTAAAACTCACAAATTTGAACCGTCCAAACTATCTCAAATGGAAAGTTGACCAAAACAACAATTGTATATCTTGATGAGTTTAACAAACTTGGTAATCAAAACTTTTCAATTTGAAGTCATTTAGAGTTCATAATACTAGAGTCAAAGTGTTGTTTTTTCATTTGACCAAATTTGACTTGGTCAAACTTGCTCAAATGAGACACTAAATGACCTTAGATGAAAAATCTCTGAATACCAAGTTTGATCATCTTAGCAAGATCTACAATTGTTACATAGGTCATTTTCCCATTTGAGAAATTTTTATTAAACACTAGTCACAAATTCTTGAATCTCATAGACTTTCTAAAACTATATCACACACTTGTGAAATTTGAACTATATTTTGTTCAAACTTTCTCAAATAAAAAATGGCCTATATAAGGATTGTAGATCTTGATGAGCTGAACAAACTTGGTATTTAAAACTTTTCAATTTGAGACAATCTAGGGTTCCGAAAACTAGTTTATAGGCGTCGAAAATTTAAAAATCATAAATTTGAACCGTCCAAACTTTCTCAATTAGAAAGTTGACCAAAACAACAATTGTAGATATTGATCAGTTTAACAAACTTGGTATTCAAAAATTCTCAATTTGAAGTCATTTAGAGTTCATAATACTAGAGTCAAAGTGTTGTTTTTTCATTTGACCAAATTTGACTTGGTCAAACTTGCTCAAATGAGACACTAAATGACCTCAGATGAAAAATATCTGAATATGAAGTTTGATCATCTCAGTAAGATCTACAATTGTTACATAGCTCATTTTCCCATTTGAGAAAGTTTTATTAAACACTAGTCACAAATTCTTGAATCTCATATAGACTTTCTAAAACTATGTCACACTTATAAAATTTGAACTACATTTTGTTCAAACTTTCTCAAATGAAAACATGGCCTATATAAGGATTGTATATCATGATGATCTGAACAAACTTGGTATTCAAAACTTTTCAATTTGAGACAATCTAGGGTTCCGAAAACTAGTTTGTAGACGTCAAAATTTAAAAATCATAAATTTGAACCATTCAAACTTTCTCAATTGGAAAGTTGACAAAAACAACAATTATAGATCTTGATCAGTTTAACAAACTTGGTATTCAAAAATTCTCAATTTAAAGTCATTTAGAGTTCATAATAATAGAGTCAAAGTGTTGTTTTTTTATTTGACCAAATTTGACTTGGTCAAACTTGCTCAAATGAGACACTAAATGACCTCAGATGAAAAATCTCTGAATACCAAGTTTGATCATCTCAGAAAGATCTACAATTTTTACATAGCTCATTTTCCTATTTGAGAAAGTTTTATCAAACACTAGTCACAAATTCTTGAATTTTATATATACTTTCTAAAACTATGTCACACACTTGTGAAATTTAAACTACATTTTGTTCAAACTTTCTCAAATGAAAAAATGGCCTATATAAGGATTGTAGATCTTGATGACCTGAACAAACTTGGTATTCAAAACTTTTCAATTTGAGACAATCTAGGGTTCCGAAAACTAGTTTGTAGGCGTTGAAATTTAAAAATCACAAATTTGAACCATCCAAACTATCTCAAATGGAAAGTTGACCAAAACAACAATTGTATATCTTGATGATTTTAACAAACTTGGTATTCAAAACTTTTCAATTTGAAGTCATTTAGAGTTCATAATACTAGAGTCAAAGTGTTGTTTTTTCATTTGACCAAATTTGACTTGGTCAAACTTGCTCAAATGAGACACTAAATGACCTCAGATGAAAAATATCTGAATACCAAGTTTGATCATCTCAGCAAGATCTACAATTGTTACATAGCTCATTTTCCCATTTGAAAAAGTTTTATCAAACACTAGTCACAAATTCTTGAATCTCATATAGACTTTCTAAAACTATGTCACACACTTGTGAAATTTGAAACATATATTAAACATATTATAATGTGAAGTCATAACATATTACATAATATCCATCTCTAAAACATAATATATTAAACATGCATCGTTGTATCATGCGGGCACAACAGTGAATTTCTTCTTGACGTATGACCCTTGGTTATGATCTTGTCGTAACCATGGAGTGTCTTCATCATTTAATATGATGCTTGGATCTTTCTTCACTATGAAGGGTGGAATTTGGACATTTCTTTTATAATCTTCTGACATGTCTGACTTGTCTTCAATTCCCACTATATTTATTTTCCCAGAAAGAACTATGTGGTGCTTTGGCTCATTGATCATTGAGTTGATGTCTTCGTTTTTTCCTCTCTTTGATTTTGTAGACATGTCTTTCACATAGAACACCTGACTCACATCGATAGCAAGGACGAATGGTTTGTCTTTGTACCAAATATTGTTGAGGTCCACTGTTGCCATTTCATACTCTTTGTCGACTGTTACCCCTCCTCCGGTCAGCTTCACCCATTGGCACCGGAACAAAGGGACTTTAAAATTAGGTACGTAGTCTAGTTCCTATATCTCTTCTACGTGGCCATAATATGTTTGTATATTTCCATTTGGATCTGTGCCATCTATGCGAACACCACTATTTTGATTGGTGCTCCTTTTATCTTGGGCAACTATGTAAAATGTATTACCATTTATCTCGTACCCTTGGTACGTGAGGATATGCCACGATGGTTGCCTAGCCAACAAATACAGTTGCTCATCAATATTGTCATCGCCTTGACATTCTTTTTGCAACCAACCACTGAAACTTTCCATGTGCTGACGCCTAATCTAAGTTTCAGTCTTCCCTAGAAACTTGGATCGTAAGAACTCCTTATATATCTCGATGTACGGATGCACCAATGACGAGTTCTGAAGAACTGTATAGTGTGCTTTATTGAAATAATCATCTTCCATGCCAATATATGTTTTCTTCCCTAAAGTTCCTTTACCACTAAGTCTCCCCTCGTGTCGCGATTTGGGAACGCCAATCGGGGCAAGGTCAAGAATAAAGTCAACACAGAACTCAATGACCTCCTCTGTTCCATAGCCCTGGGCGATGCTTCCTTCAGGCTTAGAACGGACTTTCACATATTTCTTCAAGACTCCCATAAACCTTTTGAAGGGGACCATGTTATGTAAGAACACAGGTCAAAGAATACTAATCTTCTTCACCAAATGAACTAGGAGGTGTGTCATGATATTAAAGAAGGATGAAGGGAACACCAACTCAAAGCTGACAAGACATTGAACCACATCATTCTGTAGAGTAGCGAGTTCCACTGAGAAATTGCATTGAGGAATGCACATAGCTTCACGGTGGCTAGACGTACATGTGGAGGTAGAATTCCTCTTAAAGCAACTGGAAGCAATTGCGTCATAAGCACATGGCAGTCGTGGGACTTTAAGTTTAGGAATTTCTTCTCTGGCACATTTATTATACCCTTTATATTGGAGGAGAATCCCGATGAGACCTTGATGCTGCTTAGACATTCGGACATGATGTCCCTCTCTTCTTTGCTAAGCATGTAGCTAGCAGGACTTAAGTAATTACGTCCATCATCTGTCTTCTCTAGATGAAGGTTGTCTCGTTCTTTCATGCCCTACAAGTCCTAGCGTGCTTCAAGAGAATCCTTTGGCTTTCCGTACACACCCATGAATCCTAATAGGTTCACACAAAGATTCTTTGTCAGGTGCATCACGTCGATTGCGTTGCGGACCTCTAGGACTTGCTAATAGGGTAGCTCCCAAAAGATGGACTTCTTCTTCCACATGGGTGCGTATCCCTTAGCATCTTTGGGAACAGATTCGCTGCCTTGTCCCTTTCCAAATACTACTTTTATATCCTTGACCATTGTGAGTACATCTTCCCCGGTTCAGTTATGAGGCTTCTTCCAGTGGTCTGGCTTACCTTTAAAATGCTTCCCTTTCTTTCTTACTTGGTGATTCAAAGGAAGGAATCCACGATGGCCAAGGCACACGACCTTTCGACATCTTTTCAAATATATACTATCAAGGTCATCAAAACAATGTGTGCATGCATTGTATCCTTTGTTTGTCTAACCTGAAAGATTACTTAAAGCAGGCCAATCATTGATTGTTATGAACAACATTGCTTGTAGGTCAAAATGTTCTTATTTGTACTCATCCCAGACACGTACACCTGGTTTGTTTCATAAAACTAGAAGTTCTTCAACTAATGGCTTCAGATAGACATCAATGTCGTTGCTAGGTTGCCTCAGACCTTGGATGAGGATTGGCATCATAATGAACTTCCGCTTCATGCATAACCATGGAGGAAGGTTGTAGATACATAGAGTAACTGGCCAAGTGCTATGACTAATGCTCTGCTCCCCAAAAGGATTCATACCATCTGTACTTAAGGCAAACCTTAAGTTTCTAGCCTCATTTGCAAACTCTAGAAATTCCCTGTCTATCGCTCTCCACTGGGACCCATCAGCTGGGTGTCTCAGCAAATTGTCTACCTTACGGTCTTCTTTATACCACCGCAACAACTTTGCATGGTCTTTATTTCTGAACAAATGTTTTAAGCGTGGTATTATAGGAGCATACCACATAACCTTGGCAGGGATTTTCTTTCTAGGATGTTGTTCACCCTCGACGTGACTAGGATCATCGCACCTGATCTTATACCGTGATGCTTTACATACCGGGCATTCATCCAAATTCTCGTATTCATTGCCATGGTAGAAGATGCAGTCATTAGGACATGCATGTATCTTCTGGATTTTTAATCCCAAAGGGAAGACAACCTTTTTTGCTTCGTACATAGTGGTGGGCAATTCATTTAGCTTCGGAAGCATCTTCTTTATGAGGTTCAATAAATTCCCAAATGCCTTGTCGGATACACCATTCTTTGCCTTCCACTGTAGCAATTCTAGTGTTGTACCTAGCTTTTTTTGCCCCTCTTCGGCCGTCGGGTATAGCAACTTCCTATGATCCTCAAGCATGCGCTCGAACTTAACTTTCTCTTTTTCACTTTCGCATTCTTGTTGTGCATCACGAATGGCATCGCCAAGAGCATCACCGAGATCATCTTCTGCCGCTACCTCTTCTTCATCTCCCCCCATTGTATTATCATCAAAGGCACCATACTGAGCAATAATGTCATCAATGTCTAAATCTTCTCCTTCACCTTCTTCCATCATGACCCCGCTTTCTCCATGCTTAGTCCAACATATATAGTTTGACATGAAACCTGACTTAAGCAAATGTGAATGAAGACTCATTGAGCTTGAATATTCCTTTAAATTCTTACATATGGCACATGGACAACACATGAAACCATCCCGCTTATTTGCCTCGGCCACACCTAAGAAATAGTGCACGCCCTCAATAAAGTCTTAGGAGCGGTGATCGGCATTGTACATCCAATGGCGTGACATAATCTGCATTACACGATAAATTATGAAAACCTTGAACATAATTAAGTATTTTATTACACAACATAGATGACACACACACGGTTGATTAATTAACTAAGCCTGGCTACAACGTAAGCAATCCCAACTATCACTAAACAAACTAAAACTATAATGCACTTCAGTAACATAATTATTTCGTGACCGTACGTAACTAAAACAGACAAATTATTCGTCTGTTGAATATCAATAAGCTTCTCCTGCTGGCTCACTGCCTCATCATCAGCAGCCGCTACCTCAAGCGCACCCGAATTCTGCACGTATGTAGCATAATCTTCCTCCTAGTACCAACCATCACATCTATTGCCCTCCCACTGAAATTAAAGCCAAAACGTATTTAGTCAAAAATATTCAAGAAAAGTAGGTCAATTAGCCATAATAATCAAATGCGTAAGAAACTCACATCGCGATCCGGGCACTTGTAGAAAACACGACCCTTGTTGGGTCACTGTCTCTTGACTCGGTACTCCATCATAATCTTCTGCTTACACTTGCCGTAGATAATGAGAGGGAGTTCTGACCTCAGTTGTTTCGTAACCGAACCAGAGGCCGAGGATCCGGTACCAGTTGTCATCTACTTTCTATACTTATTTTTGCAAACTAGTGTAAATTTCACATTTTCTAAAATAATATATTTAAACAAAACTAAAATTATTTATTTATCTAACTAAACCATGAAATGTGTACTATGTATAATAGTAAAATACCAAACTATCAAGTGATTTTACTATTGTAAATCATCATGTGATTTTGAGCTAAAAATGACATAGAAATCATAATCAAATCCACCATATCAAGTTACTTTCTATACTTATTTTTGCAAACTATTGTAAATTTCTCATTTCTAAAGTAATATATTAAAAAAATAAAAATATTTATTTATCTAACTAAACCATGAAATGTACTACATATACTAGCAATACTAAACTATAAGTGATTTTGATGAACTAATTTAGCTTTTGTTTATCCAAACATATATGCAAATCATCATGTGATTTTGAGCTAAAAATGACATAAAATCATAATAAAGTCCAACATATAAAGTTACACATGCATCTACATCGCAAAATGAGATAAGCTACTGATAAAACATAAGAGGATTAAGTTTGTTACCTCCAAAATCGAAGAGCAACACCAATGGAGGGGGAGAGAGCAAGAACAACAGCAATCTGAAGAACAGAGACAGTGAGTTTGAATGAAATGGCTCGGGCTCGGGGAGGAAGAAATGAGCTGGTCTATAGGCCGAGATAATTAGTCCTGGTTAGGGGGCCAAACCAGGACTAAAGATTAATCTTTATTCCCGGGCCATCACCCAAACCGGGACTAAAACACTACTAGAGAACATACTTTAGAACGATGTCCCGATTTGGCATTAGCCTCGGCATTTTTTACCTCTGAGACTAAAGGACCCTTTAGTCCTGGTTGGTAATACCAACCGGAACTAAAGGTCCCTGCCCAACGGTCGTCCGTGGGGCAGGGATCTTTAGTCCCGGCTGGTAAAGGTTTACCTTTAGTCCCAGTTGGTAATACCAGCCGGGACTAAAGCTTTTAGTCCCGGTTTGGGTGATGCCCCGGGAATAAAGATTAATCTTTAGTCCCGGTTTAGCCCCCCTAACCGGGACTAATTATCCCGGCCTATAATCCAGCTCATTTCTTTCTCCTCGAGCCCGAGCCATTCCATTCAAACTCACTTCCTCTGTTCTTCAGCTTGTTGTTGTTTTTGCTCTCTCCCCCTCCATTAGTGTTGCTCTTCGATTTTAGAGGTAACAAACTTAATCCTCTTATGTTTTATCAGTAGCTTATCTCATTTTGCGATGTAGATGCATGTGTAACTTTATATGTTGGACTTTATTATGATTTTATATGTCATTTTTAGCTCAAAATCACATGATGATTTGTATATATGCTTGGATAAACAAAAGTTAAATTAGTTCATCAAAATCACGCCTCGCTCGTCCTCGCTGGAGCACGCGCCATCCTCGTCCCCGGCGGCTTACGTGATCTTAGAATTAATTTTTCCATGAAATGAAAAACTTAGAAAATTGTTAGAAAATTGTAGAAAATCCGTACTAGTTGAACTTGCGGACCGTGTTCAGCTCGGCGAGCATGTTCTCTGCCGAGCGGTAATGGACGTCAAAGAGGAGCTTTGATTCTACGAGGAAGAGCGGCAACGGTCGTGGAAGACCGTGTTCCCTTTCTCGTAGAATCAGAGCTCTTCCTTGGCCAAGTACGGTGCCGTCCGGTGGAGAAATGCTCGCCGAGATGATCACGTAAGCAAGGTCAACTAGTACGGATGGTTATTTATTAAAACATGTTTTTGAGCAATAATTTGATGGATATTTGATAACTTCAGACCTACAAATGTCATCTACAAATGTTACTATCCTCGACAACCTAAACACCAGCGAGCTCGCCGATATCGAGCAGGTCACTTAGAATTATTTTTTTCATAAAATGAACTACTTAGAAATCATGTCTTTTATTTTTTAGAATTAAATTTTTCATGAAATGAAAAACTTAGAAAATAGTTAGAAAATTATAGAAAATCCGTACTAGTTGAACTTGCGGACCGTGTTCATCTCAGCGAGCATGTTCTCTGCCGAGCGGTAATGGACGTCAAGGAGGAGCTTTGATTCTACGAGGGAGAACGGCAACAGTCGTGGAAGACCGTGTTGCCTTCCTCATAGAATCGGAGCTCTTCCTTGGCCAAGTACAGTGCCGTCCGGTGGAGAAATGCTCGTCGAGATGATCACGTAAGCAAGGATGGTTATTTATTGAAACATGTTTTTGAGCTATGTGATTTCTATGTCATTTTTAGCTCAAAATCACATGATGATTTACAATAGTAAAATCACTTGATAGTTTGGTATTTTACTATTATACATAGTACATATTTCATGGTTTAGTTAGATAAATAAATAATTTTAGTTTTGTTTAAATATATCATTTTAGAAAATGTGAAATTTACACTAGTTTGCAAAAATAAGTATAGAAAGTAGATGACAACTGCTACCGGATCATCGGCCTCTCGTTCGGTTGCGAAACGACTGAGGTCAGAACTCTCTCTCATTATCTGCGGTAAGTGTAAGCAGAAGATTGTGATGGAGTACCGAGTCAAAAGATAGGGACCCAACAAGGGTCGTGTTTTCTACAAGTGCCCGGATCGCGATGTGAGTTTCTTACGCATTTGATTATTATGGCTAATTGACCTGCTTTTCTTGAATATTTTTGACTAAATATTTTTTGGCTTTAATTTCAGTGGGAGGGCAATGGATGCGATGGTTGGTACTGGGAGCACTATACCAAGATATGATAGACATTATCCAGGAGTAATTTCGATCTCTCGCGCACAACTATTATTGAATAGACTTTACCATAATTTATTAACGATCGTACATTATTGATCGCACAGGGTTTGGAAATAGTTTATTCGGCAACACCACAAGGATTGCAAGGCATCACTTAATGTAGTTGAAATATCAGTAAGTTATACTATATATACTTCCCCACGTGTTTAATTACTATATCGTACTTCAATTTACGTGTGAGATGATGAGAATAATCTTCTTCTTGTACAGTGGTGTTTGCGGCAAGAACCAGGTAATAACTTGTGTGGATACTACGTTTGTGAATTTATCACTGCATACATAAGAAGAACTCCCGAAGATGTCCTCAGAGTACGTATATATCAATTTTTTATTTATTTTTAAATAAATATATATATGTATTAATACTTTTCCTTTTATTTCAAATGCAAGACTGAATGGTTGAAACGAAGGGTCATGCAAAAAGACCATTTGAAAGCAGTTCAAGAGTTAATAGCAGGATATCTTCTAGAAAAAATGCTAAATCCCAACGGCGAGTTCTACTTTGATCTAAGAAACTAATGATGTAAATTAAATGTTTATTGATATCGTTATTTTCGAGAACAAGATTATAAAAGTGTTGTATATATACATATATATCTATAATATATATAGTTTCATACTTTATTCGAATATAATAATGCTCGAGATAAGAATTAGATGTAATTATATGCGTGCGTGTATTTATATTAGCAAAGTAGAATACGTACATAAAAACATATTATATATTAAACAAATATGTGTAACTGAACTGAAAACAAATTAAACAAAAAAAAGAAAAAGAAAAGGAACCTTTAGTCCCGGTTGGGACCAACCGGGACTAAAGGGTGCGGCCAGGTTTGCTCGGCTGGAGGGCCTTTAGTCCCGGTTGGTAACACCAACCGGGACTAAAGGTTCCTCTTTAGTCCCGGGTCAATGACCCAGGACTGAAGGTTTCACCTTTAGTACTGGGATCGTTGTCCCGGCGTGGTAACTGGGACTAAAGGCCGTTACCGCCCGGGACAACAAGTCCATTCTGTAGTAGTGAAAGCTTTAGTCCCGGCTAGTATTACCAACCGGGACTAAAGGTTACCTTTAGTCCCGGTTGGTAATACCAGCCAGGACTAAAGATCACTGCCCCGCGGACGACCGTTGGATAGGATCCTTTAGTTCCGGGGACAAAAAAAAATGCCGAGGCTAATGCTAAATTGGAACATCGTTCTAAAGTCTGTTCTCTAGTAGTGGGGCCTCGGTTGGGTTTCTGCCAATAGTAGTCATATAGACACAAAGATATCCGAGGATATATATCCGATAGAATATTTAATCGGGAATAAAGAGCATGACTTAGCTTAGCTAAACTGATGACGTTGGAGCCACATGAAATTGAAGATCAGCATCGACGAGACATGGTCCCGTACGTGCATGCCTGATGCATACATGCATGCAAGCGAGACGCCTTGGGACAACGAATTCTCATGCAGGTTGCTGAAAGTCGTCGTTGCGAGAAGTCGAGCTGTCGCGGATGACAACGAGTCGATGCCGTAGGATGACAAGTGCCATGGTGTGACGGCGAAGTGTCGACGATGGACTTCGAGCACGTTGGCGAGGGACGACGAGCTCCTCGTTGTTGACAACGATCGTCGAGTCGACGACGAGTGCCTGCTGTGGATTCTCACGGAGGCATATGCAAATATACAGTTGGATATATTTAATTGGAAAAAAGAAACACGACTTAGCTTTGTTAGCAATCAGCTGGGCGCGTTTGGCTTTGCATTATCGCACATGCATGCTGTATGTGTGCATACGCCCGAACATGCAAATTAGCCTTTGTATGTTACTGTAGATCGCAGGCCTGGCATGTCGCGCTGCCGTTGAATATTGGGAGGGCTTCGAGACAGCTCCTTTGTATCCTGCCGCTGCTTGATCTCACGTTCCTCACGCGCCGCCGCCGGAAACTGAGGGCCGCAGCGAGCTGTCGATGATGGTTGCGGCGGGCAAGGAGCAAGCGCTGTCACGAGACGACGCAAAGATCGTGGCGTGCCACGAGATTATTTTCAATAATATTCATGAGGCACTCGAAGATCAAGAACCAGCGAATATTTGATTGAAAACAAGGAAAATGACTTAGCTTGTATACGCAAGTGTAGATCGTGCATCATCCTTTATTTGCTTGTGGCCAACTAACGCCTCGCGTGCATCGCCTTGGCGGCTGTGCCCATGTGCACGGCTCCGAAGTAGTCGATGATAGATGGATCTGCCTAACTAGAGTTCTTACGCCGCCGCCGCCGTGGCCCCAGAGCATCGCCGCCAAGACTAATTCCGAGCCGCGCCGTCAAACGTAGTGGTGTCGCAGCGAGTCGCCGTTGATGGTGTTGGTGAAGAAAATCCTCATATGAAACATATTAGATCTGTATATGAAAGGCTCTTACCTGACGCGCCAACTGTCGGATTGTTTTGCTCCGGTAATATCTAGCAATGTGATCGCGTAGACGGAATCAGATGGTAGCACACGAGATACAGAGATTTATACTGGTTCGGGACGCGGTGCATGCTAAACCCTACTCCATTGGTGTAACTGCTCTTGTTTTCGTATGCTCAATTACAGGTGCTGTTGCTCCTAGCTACGGAGTAGATGGAATAGGTGGAAGATTGGATGGGTAGAATGAGATGGATCCCGAGCCTGAGGTCCCTACCCTCATTTACATAGGTAGCAGTGGTAGGGTTACAAAGAGGACGATCACGCTAATAGATTGTTTCCTAGTTTGTTACAATAGATTGTAGCTATCATTCAAATACATCCGCCTTGGTTTGCCTTGATCTCCACGTTGGTTGATCACGTCAGCCCTCACGGGCCTCCTCCTTGACAACTGCTGGGCCGATAACTTGGTGAAGATCATATATACAGACGGTGCAGGTACGTTGGCCCATGTCTCTGACGACGACCGTCGATGCCAAAGAATCAGCTAAACCATGACACGCTTAGTCTCACCATTGACGTCTCCTCCACCACCGTCTTCTACACTACCATCGAGATATCGTGTGTGGGATAAGGAGGATGATGGAAGAGAAGACTACACCAGATTTGGAGTAGGTGGGTCCCCAGTGCCCACTCCTTGCCACCGGCAAGGTTGCTGGAACGGAGGGAAAGAGGTTGTAACAATCCAAAAAAAAAACACCCTATTACAAAAATCACAACTTTTTTAAAAAAAATCTATAAAACATGCTTGGTGATGTGTCATATATAGGTTAACCATAATTAAATCTAATTTATTAATTGTGGATCAAGACCTAGACCCTTGCATAGCATTGCATATTTATATTTATAAATTTATACCCTACTCGAGTTGCTTCTTGCTTATGGATTCCTTGAATTATTTCACCTAGAAATATTTCCCCAAAACTACAACCGTGTGTGTAAAAGTATATGTGTACATGTATCTCTTACAACTAAAAAAATAAAACATAAATATTTTTTAATACGATATTTATTTTGATTCATCCGTCTATACAACGGCCTGCCCTCGTCCGGAAACCACGGCGCCTACGACAAAACAATCGCTAACATCGCGAGACAAAAGGAAACATCACGGGCAATCCGTGAGAAACATCGCGTGTCTCTACGGCGAGGGTCTCCCCACGTGCGCTCCGACTCCTCTTCCCTCTCTACCCTATCGGCTATCGCGCCACGCACCCCTCCTTCTCTCCCGAGGCGGCGGCGGGCACAGGCGACGGCGCCCCCGCGGGCGGGCGTGCCGGTGCGAGCGGCCCCCCTCCCTCATCCCCACACGGGCGGGTCCCGCACTAGATCCGCCGTCGTCGGTGCCCATCCTGAAGGTCCACGCCGCCACCCGCACCACCCCAACGCCCACGGCCTCCGCCTCCGATGACAACGACCTCGACGCCCACGGCTGCGGCCACTGCTGCACCGTGGCTCGTATCTGCGCCGGAGGTAGAGTTGACCCTCGACACCGTACCTGTGGCCGCCACTCCCCGCCTCCACTTCGGCCCCCGTAGGTAGCAGCACATCCTCTTCCCCTCCCTCCGCCTCCTACGCATCCGTACGTCATCCCTGCTTCCCTCCCTTCGTCGGCGTGGAATGTGTTGAGGCAGCGCTGGATCTCGCCGGATAGCGGAGCTGCGGAGTGGAAGGTGAGTCATGTTCCGGTGGCAACTGGCTCGCGCGCGTCGGCGTCGCTCCTCCCTTTTTCGTGAGACGGAGGAGATCCCTGGCATCAAAGGTACTAATGAGATTGACTTGGTCTTTTCTGATTTGAATCATGTGCATTTGTGCGTGTATTGAGTAGAGAAGGGAAGTACATACTAGAGATTACAGAAGTACCTAGCTGAGAAGTACGTACCAGAGATTAGAGAAATATGGAGCTCCGAGAAATACACCTAGCTAGCTGCCTGCTCCTCATATTGGAATACTAGAGAGAGATTGTAATCCTGTGCATTTCTACAGCTTATGCTTGTGAATGCAAAATGGCAAATGCATCTTTTAATTACTTATAAAATTAATCTTGCAACTTTAATTAGTCAAGTCTGGTAGTTGTGGGCTTGAGGCTATCTACCTGAATCGCTAATCGGACCTATTTTCCTGTCGATTTAGGCAGGATTGGGATGGGGCCTCTCTTGCGATGATGAAACCCTCAGCAGTGAGACCTTCATCACCAATTCACCATCAGCATCATCAGGGCCTTGCATGTCTACAAGGTAAGCCATCAGCTCTACACAGCTTTACAGAGAAACAGACATGGATCATGTGAAGAAACTTAGTTTGGTAAAAGATAGATAAGATCTTTCAGAGTACACAATATACATTCCTCAATAAACTAACAATTTTAGTAGCAGCTGATTCCTTATCATTTACTGGCTTCTTAAATTTTACGTGCGTTTATTGACTTCAGAAGCTGCATCTTCCATAGAATGCATACCAGCTGATACCATAGAATGTATGCCATCTAGAGGTTAATACTGCATTTATTCTGGATTGTTCTAAGCAAATTAATCATGTATTAGAGTATGCAAAGAAAAGGTAGTCATATGAGAGGTGAGCTGATCAGTGTTTTGGATTGGTTTTATGGAACATATATGAAACATATAGGACTGTTTTATGGCTGCACAATTTTATGGCTGCATAGTTTTATGGAACATATATGACTGCACCATTTTCATGGTGAATATATTAGTGCACAATTTTTATGACTTGGGCAAATGAATGGCTACCAATTAATCAAATCAGTTGATTGAACTGTTGGAGAATGAAGAATCAATATATCTACTATTCAGACTGCTCCACCAGGCTGGCGACTACCACGACTTGGCCCGCGCGATCAGGTTGGTCAATTCATTCTTTTTTTTTGTGTTTGGTGTTGGGTGAGAAAGGGATCCTGTCTTTGTATGGGCATTTTAAATGGTAGAATATGGGGAAGTCTTAGCTCTAGGTTAAGGGTTTGACATAAAATTTAGCTTTTTTTAGTATCAAGTTCATAGAAAATTGCATGGAAAATACGCATCAAGAACTTCGATTTTGTAATCAGTTCATTGTATCTTTCTTCCATTTTTGCCATTGGGGTGGTGGTGGGGGCATTCTTCCTCACAGGCATCTGAACTGAGCAGTTGATTATTTGAGTGGTTGTGTGCAAGATGGGGACCTGGTGAAGCTGCACATATGACATATATGACCCCAGCCAGGGCATGGCTTTTTTTAACGCTGCTGGTTTTTGCATATTTCCTTAACACAGTGTTAAAGTGTTAGTATTTCAAAATTAAATTACTACCTGTTTTTTTCTTAAACTTTGATCTGATCTGTGTAGCTTGCTCGTCTTGCTGAGGTGGAGGTTAATCAATGTAACAAAATCTAGTCTGTGACCAACGTTACTCTGCACCCTAGCCTTTGTACACGGCAACTAGCGCTTGTCCACTGCAGTGGACAGAGTGTCGGCCTATGCCTCACTGAGGTGGTCGGACAATATTTTAACAAAACTAAAAAACTTTCTCAGCACTAGAATTTTGTAAATACAAAAGTGTCAGATGCTTTGATTCATGCACAACTGATTATGACAACGTTTGTTACTCTTACAGTATGTTTGAAGAGGAGCAGAAATAGTTAAAGCACTTGAAGCTTATTTGTTGTTGTCACGTTAAAATCAGTAATCCCTACAACACTCAAAAAACCCTTTTACTTAGTTATGTATAATAATTAACTACAACCAACATTATATATATACAAAGGACAAAATTATATTATATAGTACTGATTTGTACCTTGAAGTACAAAACTGGAAACACTGTTAGGCTTGGACCATTTTTACTACCACAAATAGTCAGAAACATGGATCATTTGTTTTTACAGAATCCTTGCAGGAGCAGTCACCTCACTTATTTTCATGTTGTGTGGGTTGAAAACAAAAGTACCACTCATTAACGATAATTATAAAGCTCAGCCGGAATTTGTTTGCAAGTGATATTCTACAGGTAACTTAATCCCCTTAATTTTTGGCCAACTTAATTGTTCTCATTGAATTGTGCAGGTAAATGTTAGTTTATGGGATTAGAACAAAATTACCACTCATTGACGACGATTATAAAGCTCAGCTGGAATTTGTTTGCAAGTGATGTTCTACAGGTAACTTAATCCCCTTAATTTTTGGCCAGCTGAATTGCTATCATTGAATTATGTAGGTGAATGTTAGTTCATCCAGGCTTCCGACATTGGTTGTGCAGTTGTGGAGTGGTTGTCTAGGCTCGGAAGTGAATGTTGTGGCTGCTGCTGCAGCGACCACTCCAGCATTAACTGTTTTGCATGAAGAAAACAAGCAGCTGCAGGTGACTGCAGAAGAAGGGCAACCGAGCAGGCTCAGTATGTTGGTCGTACGTGTATCTACTACCTCAACTACTAAAACTTCAAACTCATCACCAAGCTGCTCTTTGACATGCCACGGGAGTAAGTTGTTGTTCATGTTCTTTGCATGTTTGGGAGGTCGTCGTTGATGTTGACCTTTGGACCATAGATGGATGTTGCAGGCTATCAATGCTTCAGTGAAAATGATTAACAACGAGGGTGGTCGGATGCTCGTCGGCGACAGCAAAGCCAGTGGTGAAGCTTTTGTTTTAGGCTTTGGATATCTTTCTTCTCTCTTGGCATCTTCTTAATTGTTTCAGTTTGTTGTTTCAGATAAGGTTATCTAGATCAGTTGCTTACCTGCATTTGCTATGGCTGCAACGCTTCTACGAGGTAAGCATTTGTTTTTCACTTTGCTTATGGTTAGAACATTGTAAGTTATCAGGTTCCAGTGGTAATGGTGAGGTTTGACGACGTCAAGGAGGAGCTAGGCTCGATCAGTCTCGAGTTTGGAGCTGGTCAACATTGTTAAAATTGAAGCTTTATTAACTGAAAAGGGATATTAGTTGTGGGCTCCCTAGGTCCCATACGATGGCAGCCACGAATAGCCTCAGCACTTGAAGCACAGAAGAAAACCGGGCCACAGCCTCAAGATCCGGAGCCAATATTCATTGATTCTTGTTGCGCACTAGTTTTCTGAACGCCATCATCTTTTTTTTCTTTGTAATCATTAATTACCTCAACAGAGAATTGGTTCTGGAAAGAAGAATAATTTGATTGCGTTAATATTGTTTGATCTGAAGAATTTCTTGAAAAATATTGCAAATCTGTGCTTGTACTACTTTATGAGAATACATACCAGATAACAAGAATCTTGTGTGGATCTTTTTGGTTTTGAGTGACAAGTTCACCGTGATTTCGTGCTTTGTGCTAATTGTTCATGCGTGATGAGTAACAGTTTTGGCTATAAACACAATGTTAGATCGTGCTCTAATGATACAACACATGTTTAAACTTTAATTGTCATGGTGTTTTTTCATTGTAATGTATGGACATATAAAAAATTCCATAGGAGGAATTTAACAAATGAGCAACGACGCAACACCCAAACTCAAGAGCATATTGAAGCAACAAATGAACCGACGGTCGGTGAAACATAGTCTGAGTAAGCGCACACAAAGAGATAAATAAAAAGATGTAAAGAAATTGTGGGTGCAACCGTCTGAATGACTACTCCAATCAATTGACATAAAAAAACACAAAGTATATCAAAGTACGTTTTGTCTATGTGATTGTATATCGTGCGATCCGTGTGTTTTTAATGTAAAAATTTAGTTGTTCCATAGCAACGCACGGACAGGCTACCTAGGAGAATATTAGACATGGAATGGAGATGCGTAAGAAGGGAGAAGGAAGGAAAGAGAAGGGGGTTAAAAGCCCAGCGGCCCAGTGAATCTGAGCTGAGCTGGCCCAGTGACCAAGTGCGCTAGGTGGACTTGGACTTGCTTCGTAGCTATACGAAAATAATGGAACTCAAGTTTTTTTTTTCCATCGACTCAGAGTGACAGAATGTGTGGATTTATTTGAGTTTGTCGTCACCCTTTATAATTTCGAGTGTGACATGCAACGACAACGATGGGACGGAAGCTATAGGAATCAGAATAATTCGTTGGATCGGAACGAACTTTATTTGGCTTCCCCTGCTGCCAACAACCAGAATGATTTGTCTGCCAAAGGACTAATTGCCATGGCAAATAAAGGGGCGCACCCGGAGAACTTGCAACGGAAAGATTTATATAGCTAGCACTATGTATTATCGAGCTGCAGCCTGCAGCTGCATGTTGATCCAGCTAGCTTGCCTCTGTTAGGTAACCGACACGGGGACTATATGAAACAGATCCTAGCCTTTAATTCCTTTCTTCTTTATTTTTATTACGATCCACCACTCTAACTTGCTTTTAATCAAGAGCGCGTTAAGTTCTTGCATAGGTTCACTTTCTCAACTTAGAAAAGCAACTCCACATGCATCATCGCCCCGGCTTTATTAATTAATGTTGCCAAAAGGTTTTCTTGTGACGTTGGATATACGAACGGGATCGAAATTGCTCTCTGGATCGGCTGGACGACGCTCGTGTATTTTCAATTTTCATTGAGATAAGGCTTCTCACGGTTGTCACTCATTCACTCACTACTCTCCCTCTTGCTGCGAATAGCTTGGAGCTAGCTATAGGCAGTGCGAGTAGCTAGCTAATGGCGCACGCGCGGTGACTCCTTTTCAGTTCATGTTCATTTCGCATTCAGTCAGTGATAGATAGCGATCCCCCCAAATGGTCTCCAAACGAGGGAAACCAGCGTGGTATGTAGAATAAAAAACCACGACCGCTTTGTTGTAATCTTGGAACATTGTAAAACAGGGCCCTGTCGAGCCATGCCTGTCTTATGCTCCGCCGTAGCCACCCTCGAGCGCGCGCGGCCAAAGCAAAGCCGCCCTCCCGATCGCGATGAGCGGAAGAGGTGATTCAACTCGGGGAGAATGTGTGGACATCGTCAGAACTGTTGAGATCATGACAAGTCGAGGATGTATGTGACGCAAGTGGTATGCAAAGTTTAACTCCGATCCTCGAACGACCGATCGAGCTAGCAAGCTAGGTATCTAGCTCGCTAGTCACTCTTTTTGTAGCCATGGATGAGAGCTGGGAGCTAGGTCCGACGGATGGCGACGGAAATACGTACACACACGACGACACATGGTCCAAGGGTGTTGGCGTCGCGTTCGAAAGCAACGCCGGGCCGAACGGGAGCGCGCAGCAGTGCCGTGCAGAGCATGCCGCTTGCGCTGGTCCAAGGGTGTTGACCGTACGTTCGTTGAGAGTTGTTGCCTTGTTGGACGATTGTCGATTGACGGATTGAGGACGTCGTACGACTGTGGTTAGCAGCAGCACCGAGATCGATCAGCAATCGTCGTCGGTCGTCAATCAACTATTCAAAACCATATCCATCGACCCTCCGTCGCTCCTTTTCTCTTTTAGTAATGCTATACAACACACGTGTGTTTCTTGGTTCGTTGGCACATAGATTTTCTGTCCGTCGGATCCATCTCACGTGCGTCTGCTGGTCGTTCGATGTGCGTCTCGTGCGTCTGCTGGGTCTGCTGCGTCTCGGCGCGCGTCGGATCTGTCTTTGTTTCTCTGACCTGTGGACCCTAACTGTCGACGTATAGCTTTGATTTTTTGGGAGTCGCGCCCGATTCAGTGGCGTCCGTCCCCCCCCCCCCCCCCACACACACACACCCCACACTCTCCATTTCCATTTCGTTTCGGCTTCTTCCAGGCGACTCCAGGCGATGCGCCGCTCTCCTTGGGCGGCCCACCGGCGATTTCTAGGGTTCATCGAGGTAAGTTCTCTCCTTTCCCTTCTTGTCTTTCAGTTTCCATGGATGCTAGGGTGTAGTTTTTGGCGTCAGTCAGTGCGTTTTGGTTTGCCCCCTTTCTTCTGAATGTTGTTTTCCCGACCGTCTCCGACGAGCGTCCTACTGAATGTTGTTTGTTGGAGCACCCGCGGGGGCGCCGTCCGCGCCGCTCGTGTCCATCCTCGTTGCCGCCGCGCTGCGTCAGAGCCTCGGACTCCTCCGTGCCCGCCGCGCTCGTTGCCGCGCCCCGCGGCGTGGCGGTCGCTGCGTCATCGCCGCTTGGCCCATGTTTTTGGTCATCGCTGTGTTCGTGGTTGTTCTATAGTCTAGATCTGGTTTTTGTGCGGTTTTTTATCTGAGGTTGTAGATCTCCTCGTTCTCTACTTGTTTTTGACTGGATTTTCATCCGTGTTTCGGCGATTCACCCTTTCTGTGAAGACCCGCGTCGGATTTGCTTGCCGTCGTTGTTTCGCCGTCGTTGGTGACTACTTTTTTGCGCTTTGTTAATGATTTAGATGTAGACCTGTTCGATTAGTTTCCCCCCGTTATTTGTTCTTGTTTTTTTTTGATTTTTTCCCTGTTATTTGCATATAGGCAGAGGCGCTGGCTGAAGTCGAAGTGTAGTAGGGAGGTCGACCCCGTGGCTGATCCTGAGTTGCTCGTGCCTGATTCGGAGGTGGAGGCGAAGGCGGAGTCTGGGCCTGAGCTGGAGTCGTAGTTCTTCTACATTGCTCATTAGTTTGTGCGGTGAGTTGTTTATTTAGTCTGTTTTCTAATTTTTGCAGATATGGTTTATATTTAGTCATTGGTTGCTAAAACCATGTGATCTTTCTGTAGTTGTTTTTGAATCTATATAGATGGATCCTGAATGATTGTAGTGTTTGTTTTCTAATTTTCGTAGATCCAGTTTATGTTTAGTCATAGGTTGCTAAAACCATGTCCTCTTTGTGTAGTTGTCTTTGAATCTATATAGATGGATCATGAGTGATTGTAGTAGTTAGTCTTTATGAATGATGGATAAGTTTTTGGGTTTTTGTAGCTGATGAACTCTGTTCGATATTGTGGCATACTTCGAACATTTTCCATCTTCTATGTATTTGTATTTTAGTTAATTTTTGTTAGTGGAGGTTTGCTCAGGTGTGCCATTGTTATCATGGACTTGCTTAACTGTAAATCTCAATTGATTTTTAGTTATTTTTTGGTTAAGATGCAGTGGGCAATTCGCTTTATGCCAAATTGAGCTTGGTTCCTACAGTTTCAATGTCTCTGATGATGCTTTTTTGTGATCTGTTTAATTTAATTGGTTTGACAGTAGCTATATTTTTCCTTATATACGAGTTATAGTCAGTGTCAATATTGTTTTGTCTTCTCTGTTTATCTGAATTGATTTTCGGTCCTTCCATACTTTATCTGTAGTAGCTCGTAGCTATCATGCTCAGTTGTGATTGCTCGTAGTTTACAGTATAGTTCAACTGTACTTACAATTGTTGATTTAGTTTAATTCATAGTTATCTTTGATGTAATTTTGCTAAATTGTTAGCTTTTTTCTGCAATGATGAGGTCTAGCTGCATGTGTACTAGGAGGCAAAGTTGTAGTTGTAGCTGTCTATTTTCTGTGTTTGTTGAGTTCATTTATTACTTCTGAACTCTATACATAGTAATATATAGTAGGGGGCATCCCTGACCTCTCTTGATGATTCATAAAAATGTGATCTAGAATTTTTAAGACCATGTCTATATCTAGCACAAATCATGTTGGGTATAACTGCAATAATTCAGTTGAGTACTCTATAAACGCATTCCACCGGATGGTAAAATAAAAAGGTGGCATAGAGCATATGAGACTTGCACCGTAGTTATTCAAAAATGCAGGGTAGGAAGCAAAAAGGTCATTAGGCAATTTCCATAGTCTTATATTATGGATAGAAGCCAAAGCATGGAGAACATTATCCTAGAGCATTTGTTGTGGGTTTGAGAGGTATTGGGAAGAAAATCATATCCAAGTGTCGCTGGAGTGGGCTGTCACCATTCTTTTTTGGCACACCCTATGTTTACTTTGAGCACTTGGCGCATCAGCGGAGATGATGCCTAACCTCGTAGCTGTGGAGTTAGTGTTGTTTCATGAGGGTGATTTGTCCATAGGCTGCCATGGTATTACTAACTCAGTTATAATAGCTACACTTACCTTCTCATTAGTTCACTATGAGTAGTAATAGGAATAGAGGGCAGGGGGAGATTTGTGATGATTCTATGAGGTAGTTTTATACATTCTAGGATTCTCTGCTTCATACATGTGAGGGATATCTCAACTGAACTATCATTATTTGGATATCGGCCAGTAATTCTTTGAAATATAATTCTTCAATGAATTTCTACAAGTAGTTATTTACTCTTTTATCATTAGTGGTATGCCAATGAAAAATGAGAAATTTGTGATCTGCTCAATGCTCAAGGCTGTAGTTCCAAGTCACACTCCTATTTTGGTAATATTAATTTTTCATGTGCTATTGTCTGCAGGCATTTTATAACTAAAACTAAAACTAGAGAACCCAAATATTAAGAGCGACAAATATGTTGGAATCTCTCTATGAATTTATTTTGTTCTTTCTAGTCTGAACCTGTAGTGTTAGCACAAAGCAGTGTAGAGCTAGTTCAGTTGTAATCCATACTTATGTTATTTCTTTATTTGTTCAGTAAGCTTCCAATATGTTGATTGTAGCTTTAATATTTTCATCATTGATCGTTTGAGTTTAGATGGATAGGCACATGCGGAGCTCTTCATGTCCCCTATTATTCAATCGTCAGCTCCTCGCGTTGAAAGGGAACCTATTTTAGTAGAAGTGCCTTTGAAAGACGACGATGTCTGTGCTATCTGCTTGGATGTCTTAGATATCAGAAAAGAGGACGATGACGAAGCTGCTTTAGAGGCTGCCATGGAGACACTGAGGGTGCTACCTTGTATGCATGTCTTCCACAAGATATGCATTTTTGAGTGGCTTGGTAGCGATAAGTCGTGCCCTCTGTGCCGATACAGGTATCCTAGTGTAAACAATGGTGATGATGTTGAGTTGTAGTTTGGTTAGTTGATATTATAAGTATTGGTTTTTTTATGAATACCAGCTATTGTTGGCTTGTAATTATTATATTGAACTACGATATATAATATATTTGGCTCTAGTTATTCCAGTGATCTTAGTTCATTTTTTGTCCTAAAATTCATGTCATTGAGTTGTTTAGAGTTTTAGGTTATTTTTTCAGGAAGGCTCTCAGTTATTTTTTTATTTGTTCCATAAGCATCCAATTACTTTCTGAACTAGTTGTTTTGCTTCTTCTTTTATTGGCTGCAGCTAGCAATGAGGTCATTAACCAATTTTTTTGTCATGTTATGTAGCCATGGATGATGATGAGTTTCTTTCTGATGCTGAGTCTGGAAATGGTGAGAGTAAGGATGACTTTGCTATGAACTCTGAAGAAGACAACAACTATGATTCTATGAATGTTGGCGAGGTACTAAGTTCACTTGATTTTGTTTTGTTTGTGCACTTGTGTATTATAATAATATGATATATGTTGTTGTCTTTTTTAGGATCGAAATCCCGCAGATGATGATATTGATATTGCTGAGATGCTGAAGACTTTCAAGCATGTACAGGAAGCCTTATCTGGAGTATGTTCTGAAATTTGTGTGGTGAAGATTCATGTATTTAAATTGTAGCGCAGTTGTCTGATATAGACTAGTTACAAAATTCTTAGGCCTGGGAAATCATTTTTATGTTAATATTTTGTCTATTCCTTGACATCTAATTATCTAGGTACTATTGTTCTCTTTAAGCCAGAACAGTTGAAAGAATGATAATATATTTACACCCTATCTTTTGTAGTGTAATGCAAGTCATTTATTTGGTTTTTTCTTTCAGTTTGCTAAGTTTGTTGACAACAAAGGGAAATCAAGACGGTCTGGCATCCGGACGCGTTCTGGAAAGGTAAATTCAGTACCTAACTAATCTTCTTTTTTGTTTGTCACTATGTTTATCGAATTCAGTAGCTTAACTAGAATTTTTATATTATTTTTTTGCATCGGTTTTCAGATTAACAGACTATCAAAGGCAGGGGTAAAGGGAAATCAAGTGCTGCTGCAAGTACATCAGAGAGAGCATCCTCTAGGTTCAATAGTAAGTATTTTGGAGAGATAATTATCAAATTGGATGAGCGTAAGAAGAAGATTATTTGGGATCAGGGTTTTGGTATCTTGCTAGAGTATGATGGTTGTTCTGCACCTAGAGGCTTTGTGCAGTGGATAGTAGATCAAGTTGATTTGAATTGTTGTGACATAGTTGTTGGAGGGAAAGTGATCCCATTTTCTGCAGAGGCAGTTCATCTTTTCTTAGGCCTTCCAATAGGTGGTGAAGACATTAGGGAAAATCATAATGACTCTGCAAAGAGCAAGTTTCTTTCTGAAATCGATGAGGCTTCTCTGCCCCTGATCAAGACCTTTGGCGAGAAGGTGTTAGGTGACACTTTGTCAGATGATGATGTGTTTCGATACTTTATGGTTGTTGTTTTGTCCACTTTTCTGTGTGCAAACTCTAGTACTCTTCCCAGCCCATAGTACCTTGGTGCTTTGATTGATGTATCTAAGGTGAAAGAATGGGATTGGTCCAAGTTTGTGTTTGATTGGATGTTTGCTTCGATTTCAAACTATAGAAAGAAGAATAGAAGCACTATTGGTGGCTGCAGATACTTTCTTGCTGTAAGTGTTTCTGTGTTGCTCCTTTCTTCTTTGTATTCTATTATTTGTCTTGGATATGTACCCTATTTTAGTGATGTCTTTGAAATCTTTTGTAGGCTTATTATCTTGATTTTGTCAACTTTGGAAAACGTAATGAGCTCCCCCCAAATCTGCCAAGGATCCTCTGTTGGAAGGGCTCGATGATTAACAAATATGCTTCTTATGATCGTGTGTCTGGTGAGAAGTATGGAAAGCGCCCGGTAAGTGTTGTCTGTTATATCACCACCAAACTATGTGATGATTTTAGTGTTTTTGAGATCTCTTGTTGTATTACATATTGTATTACATGACACATACATCTCTTGTTGTTTTTGAGATCACTAGCTGACTTGAATACATTTTGTGTAGGTGAAATCCATTGAGGACAATTGCTATGCAGAAGCATACCTACCGGCAGATGCTCGTGATTCCTTTAGGAATACTCTGGA
Source organism: Miscanthus floridulus (assembly GCF_019320115.1). NCBI lineage: Eukaryota > Viridiplantae > Streptophyta > Magnoliopsida > Poales > Poaceae > Miscanthus > Miscanthus floridulus. The sequence continues at coordinate 23,370,356 of NC_089597.1, forward strand.
TAAACATTGTGATTTCATCCGTATAGAGGTAGGTGCCTTGTCCAGTATGTTTATGAGTATTCTTCTATATTGAAAATACATGATTCATATGGTACTATTAACTTGATATTATACGACAAAGATGCTATGTGTGAGCTTTTCAAAAACCACTTGACAAGACTTGGCTATAGGAGTCCCAGCACACTTATTGCCAAAATGTTCAAGTACATGCATGAGCATTATTGTCATGCTGCCGACCCACCTGCTGAGGCTCAGAATTCTAATGCTAGAGTGGCTTCTCCAGCACATGATAATGCTAATGCTGGAGGTGTTGATACTATGCCTGATGAAGATGAAGCCCCACTGCCTTCTCCAGCAGATGGTATTGTTCCAGAAGATGTCTTGGATCTGAGAATGGCTGCTGTTAGAGGTAAAACAGTTGTGAAAGAAGTTGATGCTGCTGCTGGTATAGATGGCATTGTGGAAGATGTCCGTCCCAAGGAAGAAGCTTCTGTGACTGAGAAAATGGAATCAGATGGCTTATACAATGCTTCTGGTACTAAGTATTGTGCTGCTTCTCAGCCAACTCAGATTCTTCCTTCAAGTAACTCATCTGCTCATGGTAGATGAAGTGTTCTGTTTCATTTGTTTCAGCATTGAATTAACTTTTGTATATCTTGTTCATACTCTTTATGCATATTTTTCTTGTGCAGAATCAGGTGCAACGAATCGGAAGAGGAAAAAAAATGCATCATCCCAGTCAACTAAAATTCTTCCTTCCAATGACTCACCAGCTCTAGGTAGATGAAGTGTTTTGTAACATTGTTTTAGCATTTAGTTAACTTTTGTATCTCTTGCTCATATATTTTTTTGCATATTTTTAGGTGCAGCTTCAGGTACAAGGAATAGCAAGAGGAAAAGCAAAGCATACCAATCTTTGAGTCCCGACAGTGTAGGCTCTATGACTCAATGAAGACTCTCTACAAGGCTTCGCAAATCCCTCCTCAGTCGCAGAAATGTTGATAACGCTAGAATTGGAGGTACGGCGGACAATCCTGTAATTGTTGAGGAAGTCCTAGTGCAAACTTCTAAAGGTGCAAGTAAACGTCAGAAGCTTCATCTAAAAGTATGTGTTTGTCAATGTTGTTTTTGTTTTTGATGGATGACATTGGAAGCTGAATGCTTATCCATGTGATAGTGTGCTCTGGTCTTCTCTTGTGTCTTATCCTGCTAGACAGTACTAAGGCAGTGATCAAGTAAAGGAAATATCCTACTAACTAGACTTGTTACATCTGTTTTCCATTGTTCAGAAAGGCAAAACAACTAGTGGAGGTGTTGCTCCCCCTCGATTCCTATGGTTCAAAAAGGCGAAGCAACTAGTGCAATTGTTGCCGCCCCCTCGATGAGTACGGTTGAGAAGGCCCTAGGTTTGTTCTGCTGATGAAAAAAATGCTTAACAAATCTATGATATATGAACTAGACACATGTTTGAGCATGATCTCTGTGTAGGACAAACAGGAGAAGGGACCAATCCAAAGAATACTATTGGTTATCTGAGTGGTCATGGTCTTTGTGGAGGGAAGAATGCCCAAGCTGCTTCAAGTGCTATTCCTCATGTTTTAGATCAAAAAAGTATCCCCTGCAGTTCAAAAGAAATTGAATTGGATGAAAATACAGCTCCTACTCCGGTCTTAACGGTTAGTACCTATTTTGTAGATTGCATTCTCTTTAACAGTAAATTGCACTTTTGAAATTCTTAACGGTTAACACTTTTTAGATTGCACTTTTATTAGCAATAAATTGCACATTTGAAATAAAGCAATTATGGTATTTGACATGTGCAATATCCATTGTTGTCACCTGTAATTTTCAATCTTCTTTAAAATTTTCTTTTTTATTTACTAGGGAAAGCAGTTGTTGAGAAACCTTGTATAAAGAATAAGGCTCCTTACTTTAATAGTCCTAGCATTCCATCTTTTAGAATGTTTGAATTTGAGGATGATTTGGGAAATTATGTTGAAGACCCTAAATTGTGGCGTCTTGTTGGTCCATTATCAGGTGCTAGTACAGCTTGTCCCATTGATCGAGTGATATCTGGGATTCAACGTGCTGTATCCAATGACATGCATGAAAAAGTCAATTATGTGGTAATATGTTTGTAACTTGTTCTTTTTGTAAAATCGTGGGTGTAATATGTTTGTCTTATTCACTGTACTATAGAACCTGATTTATTTTCACTTTTTGATAGGTTCAATCTGAGAGTAGCTTCTACTTTCGATTTAGCCCTAGACCGGAAAATTGGACTTTTATTGATCGGATGAGTTCTAATCCATTTGGTCCAAGCGGTAGCATGAGCAATCATGAAACTGTTGAGACCGAGAGAAATGACAATGTTGAAACTGTAAGCTTGTTTATTAGATTGGATCAATTTTGTATTGTGACATATCTTGTGATCTCTTTTCTGTAGCTAATATCGTAGTATTTCATGATTAGGACCTTGTGCATATGGAGTCTTTACCTTTTACTGAGACTCCTGAAGAATCAATTGCTCCTGTTCCTCTAGCAGCAATCAGCCCTTCTGGAGTACACATTGACATTGTAAAATGGCATTTCTAGTTTTATCAATTTTGGAACAATTGTCTTGTGAGATAACCTGCTAATTTACTTTTGCTGCAGCCATGGTAGTGGAAGGACAATTGTTAGTAATTGGGGCTGCTATCAGCCATGTAATAGCTAGTACATGTAGTTGTAGTACTATCCATGCCCTAGTGTACCTTAGTGGTATTAGTGCTGTATATATATGTATATTGAGAATAAAGGCAATAGAAACATTTATGATGTCCCCTTTTTATACGTCTCAGCCATGTGTGTGTGTTTGTGTGTGTTGTAGTTCTAGAATAGAATGAAACTGTATGAGCCCTGTTATTTGAGTTTTACTTTTTCATTTTTTTTGAACAAATTTATGTGTTTCTTCTTCTAATTTTTGCAGACACCTACTAAAGCACCTCTTCCATCCCATCGAGAAGCTTCAGCACTTGGTGGGACTTCATTGTCTTCAAGGACTATGGGCAGCAATAGTTTTTTAATCGACTCTAAGTCGTTGTCTACTCAAGGTCCTTGGTAGTCTTCTAGTGCAAAGCTTGCTGTTCATCGTCCTAGGCGGCTTGCGATCCCCAGCAAGTACAAGATGAGCCCTTATATTTTGCCTCGAGCGAAGATTAAAGTGTCTAAACTTGAAGCTGATATGTATGAAGCTATACTGAAGTTGGCAAAAAGTAGTGGACAGTTGGAGTAAGTTATAAATTTCTATAAACTTATGTCCTTAGCGTTCTGCACCACTTGTGAGAACACTTGTATCAAGTAATTATGAATTGGTTTCCTTTTTGTTTCAGTCTTTCAAGAATCAATTATGGAAGTGTGGTTGTGAAGTTAAGTGCCCTTGCATCTTCTCTTAAGCCGGGAGGAAAGGTGCACTATTTTGCAGTGAATGCTTCGTGCAGATTGTTATTCCATAGGAATCACCCCAGGACTTCTTGCAAGCATTTTTTCTTCTCTAAAGTTGGTGTGAGTATTCCTTGATGTTTTCTGTAAATTATATGTAGTAACTATATAAAATAACATTGATGAATGTGTTTTTTTGTAGGATTATCTTATTGAAAATCACGGTCATGATGATGAGAATGAGAAGGAGCTATATGGGACCGCTGTGAGATGCTTTAAGGGTGTTGGTCTTGCAAGGTCATTATCACACAGCCACTATGTAAGTAGCATATCCTTTTTTTTAAAAATTAAGGGTGCTGGTCGTGCACGGTCATGATGTTGTGTGCATTGCAGTTGTACTAATAATCCATTCTTTTCTAATTGTGTGTAGTTTTGTCAGCTTTTTTTTCAATTCTCTACCGTGATCGGTGGTACGTGGTTGTTGTGTATTTTAGTTGGAGATGGTGTATAATCTTGGATTCATGCACACTACACTTTGGAGCAGACTCAGCTTTCCATAAAGCTGTCAAAGATGAATTTGGAAGTATCAGCAACACAGGGATCAATACTATTGTTTATATGCAATGTGAAAATTTTGTTCAAATAATGAAAAATATATATCTGTATTGTGATTTATTTCCTTTACCTGCTTTTTAGCTAGAAAACTTGACCACGGTTTGGTCAGAAGTTGTTCAGATTGACTATGGGTTCCATGGATATCGTGTGTTCTTTGCAGATGTACCTCAGCAGTCTGAGAAGTAGGTGAAGTGAAGTCCTTTTTTGATTTATATAGACCATATCATTTTTGTTGTGCTTATAGTATTTTGTCCTGTCTTTTTTTGTCATGTTTTCAGCATAATCAATGATAGTGGTATCTACGCTATGAAGAACCTAGAGATTTTTTAAGTAAATCTCAATATGATAGAGAAGTATACTGAAGATGATATTGGGCACCTTCGCATCAAGTTTGTCAATGACATGGTTTTCAATGAATTCAATTGTGCACATGATGGTCAATCTAAAGTCAAGGAGGTAATACTAGTTCCAATGTTATTTACTCTATTGTTCCATCATTCATTGAATTTGACAGTTGTTTTTTCCCCTCAGGTCTATGGCAAGTTGCAGGAGGCAACATGATTAGAAGAAGAAATAAATTGTCTCTTGTGTTTTGTGATTGTGCTTGAATAGAATTAAAATTATGATGTGTCCTTCCATAGCAAAAAAATGTGTATTGTGGTCTGTGATTGTGCTTGATTACAATAAAAATTATGTTATGTGTTTCCATAGAAAAAAAATTCTCTTGTGTTCTGTGATTATGCATCCATATAAAAAAATATGATCTGTCCTTCCATAGAAAAAATTTGTGTCTTGTGTTTTGTTTTTGTGCCTCCGAAGAAAAGAAATTGTGATCTCTACTCAAACATGTTCAAATCTTTTTATTTGTGTTTTTTTGGATGCTTGATGTTAACTGTGCTCAAGGACAAGCTCGATGGTTGTGGAGGTCATTCTTGTTCTTCTAAAGATGAGGATCTGATACGGTTATGATGTTATGTGCATTACCTTTTTTAAAATTTTGAGCATGATATACTTTGGTGAACGTCCTATATGTTGTTTTAGGGAGTGTCTGATTGACTTCTACAACAGGTCTTGGAAAAGAAAGGCTGACCATGCGGCCAAGTGTGGTGCTCTACATTCTCCAAGTGGCAGTGGATCCGCTGACGCATCCGTCTCCAAGTAGGCGTCTCCTCGTCTTTGATCTTTGTTCTATGATTGTGTTTGCATAGTAGAAAAAATTGTCCACAGCCTTGAGCATTGTTATTTGATAGCTTTCTAAGTCCGAGCACTTTTTGTAAATTTCAGTTGGCTTATATGTTCTAGATTCTTAGGTACAGTCTCAACGAAGGACATCAGCTGCTGCAGGTAATTCATTGCAGTTGGTACAACCTTTTTTGAATATTTCAGCAGTTTTGTTTGTTGGAAGAAACGATAATATGCTGATTATCTGTGCAATGGAAAACTAACATCTAATGATTATCTATTCTTAAATTCATTTTTCATTTTGTAGAGTAAACGGGCTTGCTTTCCAAAGTTGGAAGCCATTAAGTTGGCAACTGCTGACATTGTAAGTGAATATTGTACTGATTTCTCAGTTGTAGTTATGATGGAGAAGTGGATACAGATCATGGTGAGTCAAAGATTTTTCTACTAAGCGATGATTGTCTTATTATTTAGCTGACAGGATTATCCAAAAACACAATCACTTTGAAGTGGGAAGACGATGGTTGTTCCTCTGTTGAAATTTCTAGGGCTCGACATTGGCTGGGGCCAGGTATGTTTTTCCTTCAATTGTGCGTTTAAAATTTTCCCTCTTGGACGTGACTAGGATTATCCAAAAATTATTTTTCACCATTTACCTCTGAAACAGATTATTGAAGAGGGGGCCAATCACAGTTGCTGCTTCAGACATTGTTAAAGAGCTTGAGCAGGCAGCAAGGTGGCTTGCTTAGTGTGTTCAATACGTTGGTGCTGCTACGGTAGAATATATGTACAGCATGGAAACGGGCGAATAGTATTTTCTGGAGCTTAATCACGGTTGTAGGTCTGTTCTAAACTTCCAATGCAGGGATTTTGTAGAGGCATTCTTCTATGGTTCTTGCATTTTGAGTTTTTGACTGGCTTCCTTTTAGGTAGAACATCCTATGACTGAATGGATAGCTGAAGTAAACTTGCCAGCAACCCAAGTTGCAGTCGGAATGGGCATACCCCTCGATAACATTCTAGGTATTTTTAATTTTCTTGACTCCATGTTTGATGGTATTTTGTTCTCTTGTTCTGACGAATGAATGAATCACTGCAGAGATTAGACGCTTTTATGGAAGTGGATCATGGGGGCGTCTACCATGATTGGAGGAAAATATCAGCTGTTGCAACTAAGTTTGATTTGGATAAAGCACAGTTAGTGAGGCCAAAGGGCCATTGTGTTGCAATCAGAGTTACTAGTGAGGATCCTGATGATGGGTTTAAGCCTACAAGTGGAAGAGTGGAGGTTGGTTTACTTGACTATACAATTCTCTTTTGGTAATCCACCAGCTGTGCTTACCCATGTGTTAACTTATATTCTCTTGTCTTTTTCATCAGGAGTTAAACTTCAAAAGCAAACCAAATGTTTGGGCATATTTCTCAGTTAAGGCAAGTATATGTCCATCCAAATATACATCACCACAGCTGAAACCAGGTTATTTGTGATCTGTGAGTGTATTTTTCTGTGAACTTAATTTTAACTTGTCTAAACTATGAACTGGTATGAACTTAATTGTGAATATGAGGTTGCTTCAGGAGTCCAGCATAAGTTTTTTGAGCTGGACAATTTTTTGACCTGCATGTAGCCATGGAGAATGATGAATTTCTACTGCAAACTGCATTAGAATTCTACTGAACTATGGTTTTATTCTATTCCTTTATGTAGAAGCCCCATTTTTTATTGAGCATTTATTAGTAGTAAATTGCACACTTCAACTACTGCAATTATGGTGTGTAACATGTGCAATATCTGGTATTTATAAATAACTTTGTCACTATTTTAGTTAACTTAGAGCATGCAATTGTTCTTGCTTTAGGGCATCGATATTCTTCTGGATGGGCTATTTGGGACAAGAAATGGGTCTTTTGTTTCAGTGTAAGCACTAGACAGTACATTTTTAAGGAGTTCATCTCATTTCTATTTTAATACAAGTCTTATCTTTAAGGAATAGATCTAATTTAGCTTGAGAATTAGTGTGTGTGTTTGTCTTTAGAATGCATTTGTGAAGCTGGTAGGGTAAAAACTTTGTAGTGGTGCCAAAATGCTAATCTGAGGCCCAACATATATTTCCACATTTTTAATTTGAACATTCTCCAGCTAATCTGAACGCACGATAATTAGTTTGGGTCTGACGTTGCGGTTGCAGCTTCAGTGTAAGAACCAGCCATTTTTCTGATCCTACACTTATTGAAAGTCATGAGTTTACTTTGTTGCTGTCCAGGTTGTCTATATACTGGACCAAGTTCATGCACTAGAAAATGAGATGGTTCTTCGTTTAAAGAAACAATGGCTTGACTGTCTATGTAAGTGCATTTTTATTTTAATAATTCTTTCATTTTTAGCATCTATTAGGATTGTATATTCTCTCTATACATGCCACGCTAAGTTCATTGTACCAATTATTATGTATCTTATAGGCTGCAGATAGCATGTTGATGAAGAAATCTGCTGCAATCATGCTTAGTGGAAAGAAGCCTATCCAGGCCTGCGGTTACTTTGGTTGGCTTTGAAGATGTGCTTGAAAATTATGAGAAATCAATATAGAATGCAGTTGCTGACCAGCCAGTTAGTGTTCCCATTGAGGCTGGTGGCCGTCAGGTCCATCTATACAAATTGGTAAATAAACCTACAGTAGTTAGCAGCCAATATTTTGGCACAACAAGTTTATCTATTGTTCTTAACTTGTGTTTGATTTTTATTAGGATGTGTTCAGTGGAACTATGCACCATGAACCTTGACCATGGTGAGCAATTTGATTTCCTTTTGCCCTGCAGCTTCTAATGTACCATACAGTCATTTTTCTTTGGCCTATGCTGTGATTGCAGAACTAATAGTGAAGCGGTGCTTACTACTTTTGATCACACTTAAAAGTCTGGTTAAAACATATGATATTGTACTACAGGTTGTGCAAAGTTTCCAAGAACTATTTGCGCAAACAAAATACAAGGAAGAAGCTTAGTTGCCTACAGTCTATAAGGGCCACTTCAGGACACCTAAGACTGTTGTAAAATTTCAGGTGAGGTTGTTGTTTTTCGAGTTGACATATGAAGTTGTTGAAGTTCATGGACCTCCTTGTCCATAGCTGTTGTAGTTCACTAGTGGTGTTGAAGTTATTGTAGTTCCTCTATTAATTGTGATTTGTGCCTTGCCCACACTAAGTTTTTGTCCTTGTCCTTTCATAGAAAAAAAATCTCTATTATGATTTGTGCTAACACATCTTGAACTTTGTTAATTGTGATTTATGCTAGCACACCCCTCTTATTTGTCCTTGTCCTTTCATAGAAAAAATTGTCTCTTGTGATTTGTGCTTACACATCTTGAATTCTATTAATTATGATTTGTGCTAACTACATGCAGTAACAAAGGCATTTGTTTGTGGTTGTGGACTAGGATTTTCATGCTAGGGGTTAGCTGGCTGATAACTGAGTGTTACTGCATGTAGTTGCACTAGTATTGTTGACATCAATACTCATGCAAAAGCTATTTGACTATGAATGACATTTTCTAGTTGATAGAGGATAGGATCCTAAGTAAGTAGATTATAGGTGTCCATGTTAACACAGGATATTTAACTAAGCTCACATGATATTTTCTTTTTTGGTTCTTGCGTGCTTGTAGAAGTGCTGGGTTAGCTACTTGATTTGGTTAGGGCAAATTTAATCGAAGTGGGTAGGGAAGTGATTCAAATCAACTAATTTATTGGGTTTGTGTGATATCCATCCAGAGTGCACAATATCAGAAGCTCTGTATGAGATAGATATCTGATGTCATTTCAGACTTAGGTGGTATCCTACATATTTTGGCATTTCTTTTTTTTTTTGTATTCTCTAAATTTAGCATTAAGTCCATTCTGCTGCATCATAGATTTCATCAGAGGTCACTTCTGGACTATAGTTTTGAAGTTATTATATAACTGTTCTCACAATGAAGTTGTTTACTTTCAGGCTTCTGACACCACTAGGAACTCCACTATTCTCTTCTCTAGAGGTTGTCTCAAAAGGTCTGCACGGTGAGCCAAGCTAGAACGCCAAAGGCTCGTCCAACTACCTTAAAATCAAGGGTGAGCCATTTGAACAAAAGCTGTACTTTGGTTCTTTGGAGTGCAACTGTACAAGATTATCATAAGTAGTATTTCTAACTGCACTAGACAAAGTTAGTGAAATTCCACCTAATTTGAACATAAACTGTACTTTGGTTCTACTATGTTTATTATGATTTGTGCCTACCCAAACCATTTTTTTCTCCTAGTCATTTGTGTTGGGATGAGTGTGAGATTATGTTCATTCATAGTCACTTCTGTCCCTATAGCACACCACAGTCCACGACACTAGTTGGTTTTTTTTGTATTTGGGAGGAGGCTGGTGAGCACATACCAACCAGAACTGAGCAAATAAGACAGAGAGAGAAAGAGAGCAAGATAAGCTGCTTATGTGGATGTGGTTGAAGGCCCTAGGTTTTTTAGGTGTATCCAAAACCATCTTGTGATATGGTCACAAACTCACTTCCGTGAATCTTTTTTTAGTTTCATCGGAGGTGGCTTCGGATTCTACTTTGTACTTTGTGAAGCTTTCTTTGTGGAATGCTAGTTATGGAGCCGGTAAACGTAGACCAGTTGAGTGCTTTTACGTTGTACTTTGTTTATTTATTTGCTTGTGTCTTTGTGTGTATGTGTGTGGAGGAGGCACAGGTGTGTCAGTGTTACCACGGTTTGCCTGCCTCTAAATCCTAATTGATGCACATTCTTTGCTTAAGCTACAGTAGCCATCATGCCTAATTGAGCTTCGGTCCCTCCACTAACAATGACATTGATGAAGCATTTTTGTTTTACCCTATACTGCTTGTGTATAGCCTCATCCTCCTGTAGTTTTGGATAGCTGGGCTGTCTTGTGGTTGTTGTAGTGGAATAGTAGAAGCTCACATCTTTTAATTGTGTGTTGCATATACGCATACACTATACAAGAAAGCTGTGTTTAGTATCCATTTCTTGATTTCACATTTATAAGTAATAAATTACACATTTAAAATATTGCAATTATGGTGTTTAACATGTGCAATATCCAGTCTTTATATATAACTTTGGCACTATTTTGTATGGGAGGCGTGCGTCGCAGCTGTTGTCTTAATCTGGGTTTTTTATTTGAAGTCCATATGTTGGTGCTCTATCATTGATTATATCATAGGTTTGCTGTCTGTTTCTTTGTGATGTCCTTCTTTCACTATCTCTTTGGTAATAATATGATGCCGAACTTACTATAGGGTCTTGTGGAAGAATTTCTAGAGTAGGGATCACATATGAATATATGGTGTACAATAGGTATGAGTCCTTGCCTTTTTATCATACTTGAGATGTACTTTCAGTAGTGCAATAGTTTTGTAATGTTTTATAAGGGCCAAAGCTTACTTGTCTTAGACCAGTAAAGACATGATGGTTGCTGAAATGCTGAATATTCTTCATTCCGTGCATATGGTTAGTTCAGCTTGTGATAGCTAAATGCATAGATATTCAGTTTAGGGTGTTGATAGCTACCAACTTTGAAGCATTTTTTATGTACTTGGACCTGCTTCTTAAACTATGCATCTGTGAACTGATTATCTTACAGGATGTGTGGCGCTTCTTCTCTTCAATGCTGCCTGCCTGATGGAATATCACCCTTGTGATGCTTGAAGAGACTATTTTCAACAATGAAAGGACATGTCATCCTGGGTCTGAAGGGACAAGGTACATGAGACGTGTATCCGGGAGCTTCTAACTAGACATGTTCTGTACCAGGGAGCTTCTTCTAACTAGTCGTGGGTGATGATTACTTGCTCTAGATAAATGAGTGAAGTCTATGATATCTCTATTAGTGACAATTTTCTTCATGATGTATTACTTTTATAGTAGATCTTACAACTTTGTAAATTGTAAAATTAGTCTTACTAAAATTCATTTCCTCTATTTACATGTGGATGCATTTTGGTCAGTGTGCCATCTAAGAAAGCAGATGTTGATAACAGTTTTACTTGTGTATTAACATTTAGTTTTGCTCGACTTAGAAACTTATTTTTGCTGTGCATAAGTTTGATTTACTTCTTGCACTCAATGTTGTAAAAACACAGTTCTCTCATAGTTCAAATTCTAACTTGCTCTTGTTAGAAGCTGGTTCATTCCACCTCTGTATCACATCATAGTGACCTTTCCATCTTTGCCATGAAGCAAGATTAGTGCACTTCTTGCAAGAAAGTTCCTACTAGCCAGATTTATGTATTGTTCTGAACATCACTAAGTTAAGGTTGGTATCTTACTTTTAACAGCATAGGTTTTCTTGGGATGCTTTTATTCTTGGCTACTTACACACCAGCATGGCTATCTCAACAACAGTTGATATTTAGAGAGACTAGCTTCAAGATTGCTAAATTTCAAGGTTAAAACTTAAAACCATACAATAATTGTATCATGTTGTAGTACCTGCAAACTCTTAAATTTGAATTGCATCACTACATGATGCTTACTGACCCCACACATGGTTGAGAATGCAGTGCTATGCCATAATTCCTGACCTAAACTCTTAACTATAGATATTCTTACTAGTGCTAGCTCAGACATCTTCCTCAGCATATTACTGTGTCCTATTTAGGAGTATATGACAATATAATTGCAGATCTTGTATGTAATTTTAGATCTAGGCATAATTTAATTTAAGGTTTGTAACATCCTACTCATTACATAAATTACATAAATATATTGGCTACTTAAATTTTGCTTCTATCTGCTGATCATCGTGAATTGTTGCATGTCATTGATCACCGTGTCCTTAGTGTGTTGTGGCTTCGGGATCAGTGCTACCATTTGATGTTTCTTTCCTCTTCATTCTTTTTAGCTTCACCGGGGAGCCTATAAAATATTATTAGTTCACATAAATAAGAATTTTTGCATTTAGATTCAAATTCTATTTGTATGTACTTAAATTCTATTTGTATGTCCTAAAATTTTATACCTGCACTGTATATGTCATTTGTTATCTTCTTTTTCTTCTTCTCTGCTGCCACCAGTTTCTTCTTTATTTCTTCTATATGTGCCTTTATTCTGATAGGTTTAGGTGGCCTTCTCCTTCTCTGAATTCTTTCTAGATCATCTATTTCAGTCTATGGATCTCCAGCTTGTGCTGCTATAGTTTCTCCTTGATTTCCTTGCTGGTCATTTTGTTCTTCACCTATTTGCTGAGCAGATAACATTCTATCTAAATTGATTTCCGTCTTGTCGAATTCTGCCATAAGGTATTCCATGGCTTTCTCATTTTTTGGTCCTTTTGAATTCAGTATTGTTGATCTCCTAGATAATATGTTGAATCTCAACAATGAGCTTGTTGCAACTATTTCTTCTTCTTGTCTTTCAACATGTACCTTCAAATCATTTTTTTCTCCACCTGTCTAAGAAGTATTTGTCTGGAATTGTGCTGATTTCCTTTTCAATGACTATTTTCAGGATATGAGAGCAGAGTATCCCATCTTTGCTGAATTTTGCACATATGCAGATAAATTCTTCTTCGCCTTCTGTTAGTTCAGTGTTTACTGTATATCTCCTAAACCTATGAACCTCCTGAATCTGGTTACTTTTTTGTCACACCACAAATGTTTTCCCATCTTTGGTTTCTCTGTAGTTTAGCCTCGATGTTGCCTTCAGTTGTAGCAGGGACTTTTTGAATATGTTTCTATTGTATAGCTATTGTGCCTGCTGCTCTATTCTATAGCCGAATATAAATTCCTTTGGCCTTTTCTGCTTGCTATAGCTGTCCTCTAGCCTTTCTGCTCGATTTATGGTATCAACAATTCAATTGTACTCTTTCATAAAGTTGATGATACTATAGGTTAGCCCTACATTGTCTTTGAACCTCGCTTTTGTTGCCTCACTCCTAGATGTGGTCTGTACAAAAGGGGAAGAAGTCATTTTTGTAGTAGACCAGGGATAAGCCTTTTTCTCATTTCCCACACTTTAGAAAAGTAGTGATTCCCTTGAAGGTTTCTTTCCTCAAACATTCTCTTCCAAAGTTGCTCAAATTCTTCCACTGTTAGACTATTGTTGACTATATCTTCGAAGTCTTCATATAGTCCTTCGTTTGCTGCAAAGACCTTGACATTCTTATTGTAGCATTTGGTCTTTATGTGGAACAAGCCATTTCTATGCTTTGTGTTTATGAAGACTTGCTCTATTGTTCATTTCATCGCCATGTCTTGGTCTGTGATGATCGTTTGAGGGTGTTTTCCTCCCATTGCTTCAAGGAAAGTTTGAAATACCCACTTAAAAGTGTCCATTGTCTCATCATGTAGGAAAGCACATCCAAAAAGGCAACTTTGCCCATGTCCTGTGATTCCAACAAATGGTGCAAAAGGTAAGTTGTATCGATTGGTCATATATGTCAGTGTCAAAACTTACATATTCTCCATAATTTGCCATAATATTTCATAGAAGAACAATCTATCTAGAACAAGTTTCTCATTCTCCTTGTCCTCATCTAAATCAAAATTGTAAAAGAAAGACGGATCCTCAGTTTGTTTCTTTCTAAAATAATCCAGTACTTGTGTCATATCTGATCCTTTAACTTCTCCACTCAGCCTTGTCCTGTAGTTGTTGATATCTTTCTTTTTCATCAGTAGAGTTGTAAGCCCCCCTCTAAGATATGATAGAATAGAAACCATCTTCCTAGTCGGGATATTGTTATCGTTCAGAGTCTTGATAAGTCATTTTTCCATTTCTGTCATATACTTGTGACCAGAAAATAGTTGATTCCTATCTCCAGGGCATAGCTCATGATTATGCTCCAAATTAAGAGTTTTAATCTTCCATACTGTAGGGTCGAGATGGCGGACTAGAGGGGGGTGAATAGTCCTTTCTAAAATTAATCACGTCGGCTAACCGAAACAAGTGCGGAATTAGAACTATCGGTCTAGCCAAGACTACACCCCTCTATCTATGTTCTCTAGCACCTTCCAAAGATCCTAATTAAGCAACAAAGGTGTCGAGCTAGCTAGAGCTCACCTAACCAATTCTAGGAGCAAGGTCACACAAACCTATGCCACTAGTACTTTAAGCAACAAGGGAGCTCCTACACAAGCTAGTAAGCAAAAGCACAAAGCCAACTAAACTCACTAGCAATGCTCAATAACAAGGCAATCAATGCCAAATTAGAGAGCGCAAATACTTAGCTACACAAACTAAGCAAACTGACTAACAAGGTTACACAAACCTAATTAGCCACGCAAGGGAGCTACTTCTATGCTACACAAGCAAGAAGGTAACTAGTAAGCTACTCAAGCTAACTAGTTACAAGAGCAACTACACAAGCACAATGTATATGAAAGTAATTACAAGCTTGTGTAACGAGGATGCAAACCAACGGGAAGAACAAGGTTGACACGATGATTTTTCTCCCTGAGGTTCACGTGCTTGCCAACACGCTACGTCCCCGTTGTGTCGACTGCTCACTTAGGTGGTTCGGCGGCTAATTGGCATCACCCGCCAAGCCCGCACATCGGGCACTCACAAGAACCTACCCTAAAAGCGAGGGTAGCTCAATGACATGCTCAACTAGAGTTGCTCTTCGCAGCTCCCGCGGGGCGAGCACAATGCCCCTCACAAAGCTCTTCTCCGGAGCACCACACAAGCTTCTTGCGGGCTTCGATGGAGATCACCACCAAGCCGTCTAGGAGGTGGCAACCTCCAAGAGTAACAAGCACCACTAGCTTGCAACTCGATCACCTAGTGCCACTCGATGCAACCTCACGATAGCAATCGCACTAGAATCGCTCTCTCACACAATCGAATGATCACTATCAAGTGTATGTGAGATGGAGGGCTCCCAATCACTACTACACAAGCCACCAAGGCTCTAGTGTGCTCAGCTTTTGGCCCAAGGCCGACCATGGCTTCTATTTATAACCCCATGAACAAATAGAGCCGTTACCCCTTCACTGGGCAAAAGTCGGGACGACCGGACGCTCCGGTCCGATAAACCAGACGCTGGACCTCAACGTTCAGTCATGCGATGCACGCCACGTGTCCCCTTCTTCAAACGTTGTTCATCTAATCTCAACGGTCATCTGACAACTAGACACAATAGCTTGAACTGACCGAACTTAGCAACCCCAGCGTCCGGTCATTTCCAGTAAGGTACCAGACATGACCGAACGCGTCCGGTCGGTCACGATCGGACGCAGCACCAGTGTTTGGTCACTTCCAGCTTCTCTGCTCTGCCAACATCATCACACGTCACCCTAACTGGACGCACCCTATCAGTGTCCAGTCACTTCCAACGCCAGCGTCCGATCGAAGACCGATGCCTGCACGCTCTCTGCAGCCACTGACCAGGACGCAGGACCCCAGCATCCGGTCACTGCATGACCAGCAGTCTAGTGCACTCTATGAGATCCTATCTTTTCGTAACAAGGCAGCCGGTGGCACCGTCAGACTAGTCCGCACTCTACATGGACGGACACTCCACCGGTGGAGTTCCGAACCCTTCTCACCTCCGTTCCATCGCCTGAGTTGATCCACATCAACTCTAACTTCATCTCCTTTGTAAATGTGCCAACACCACCAAGTGTACACCACCATGTGTATGTGTGTTAGCATTTTCACAATTATTTTTCAATGGATTAGCCACTCAACTTGCCATGCCACTCAATCCTAGCGACGATGCAAAGTTAGATCACTCGAGTGGCACTAGATGATCGATATGCAAACAAGTTTGCCCTCTTGATAGTATGGCCATCTATCCTAAACCCAGTCATCAACTTCTCTACATGCCTATGACCGGTGAAATGAAATGCCCTACGGTTATACCTTTGCCTTGCGCATTCCATTCCATCTCCTCCAATGTCGATGCAACACATGCACCAACATGGTCAACAATGATATGATCCACTTCATATCATCATGTGATCATATTGGTTCATCGATCTTGACTTCACTTGCTTTTCACTGTTGCCTTCGTCCATCGGCGCCAAGTCTTGCTTAAGCTTCACCGCCACGCGGTCCATCGCTCCAAAGCCTCTGACTTGCCCTTCATGCTTGCAACCAGTCCATCAAGCCAAGTCTTGTCTTGATCTTCTCCATCTTGATCACATGACTCAATGTCATGTCTCATGTGCAATGAGCTCCTTCATCATCACATGTGTGAGCTTTGCAACATCTCCTAAGCCATTTTCACCTTCATGGCATATGTTGCTCACACATATGTACATGTGGACTAATCACCTGTGTATCTCACATAAACACAATTAGTCCACCTAGGTTGACACTCAATTACCAAAACCACACAAGGACCTTTCAATCTCCCCCTTTTTGGTAATTGATGACAACTCTACAAAGATATGGAAATTAAGCTCTTTTGGATTCATGTTGCTTGCCCAAGCAATTTTACCATGTGAAAATGATTTTGGACAAGTACCACAAACCTGAGATGGTAGTATTAGCTCCCCCTACATATGTGCTAGAGTGTTTGATTTGAAGGTCGCACATATGCATAGATTAAAATTGTGGGAGAGTAATTACTACTAAATGATGCTAAGGTATATAGAATAAACCTTTGAAGCATGTATCAATCGGAGTTGCACCTTTAAGTTCATCCTTAGCACCATGGTTAGCTAGATATCACTTGGAAATAAAAGCACTAGATACCTTGTGAGATCAACATTAAAAGCAAGGTACTAGCATTACTTGAAAAGCATACCAAGTGTCTAGCTATCATCCTATGCATGCTAGTTATCAAATCATCATTCAAGTTCTACAACTAGCATACACCACACAAGCATGCATATTGAATTTGAAAGCTTATGCAATGCAAGCAAGCACATGAATATGCACATATCAAATGCAATCAATCAAAGTTCATGAGCTTGCTCCCCCTACTTGTGTGCTTCTCTTGTCCAAGAAATTTTGATCCATCTCTTTTTCTTCAATGTTGCTCCCTCTTTGTCCATATCCATGTCCAACCTCTACTTCTTTGAGCTTTTATATCTTATCTCTCCCCCTTGTATAATCTCAATCTCAAAGCTTTCATATCTTTCTACAATCTCTCCCCCTTTGTCATCAATTTCCATAAAAGGTGTGCTTCTCATTGATGCAAAGGTATGCATATGGGGTAGATGGTTGAGACTTGAATCTTGCATTTTTTATGGACATCACTTGATTGTTGGAATGACATGATACCACTTGTAACTTGTATAGGGCTTCTTGAGATACCACACATAGGATCTTTTATCTTGATATCAATTTGTGGGACACCTCTCCCTATGTGATAGCATGGGTCATCCATTTGATACACTTTTGCTCTTGTAGGTGAGGGATGCATACTTCATTTGATGATCACTTAAAGTTGAGGATCACTTGTGGAACCATCATCTTACATCATTGATACCATGTGTAGATGTGATATCACTTGAAAGAATCTTCTAGTATGTAACCACTTGTAGGATTTATCAATAAAAAACATTTCTTGAACATTTGCTATCTTTATGAGTACCACTTATAGGATATCACTTGTGAGTTGATCTAGACATCATTTGTAGATTCTTGATAAAATACTTGAGTCTAGATACCATTTGAAACAAACAAACTAGATATCCATTTGCATTGTTGTCTTGTGCTTGTACTCTTATCACTATCATGAGCTTCTATGATTGACTTGAACTAAATTGATTTGCCTAAGCTTCCAAGTCCGGTTTGAACCAATGACAAGCTTCTTCACACCTCTTGCAAGGGTTATCTTACCAATGTTGTACTTGTCACTTGTTAGCAATCCAAATTGAGTCAAGTACTTGGGTTCACTAGCTCATGAACAAATTCATGTACTAACCACTAGATCAAGTAATCATTCAAACAATAGTGGTAGGCTATGAATTTAAACATTTCATTTGTTATGTATGATCCTATGAAGCATGTACTATATGCACTAACCGCATACTAGTAAGGGATGAAATGATCATGCACATTACAATGATATCTTTGCTATGTTGGAGTAGAGGATAGTCACATAGATTCCAATTCATTACTCCAATAGCAATGTGAAGTCCAATTATAAGCTTGGTGAAGACCAATAGATACCATGTTGAATTTCATTCTTCACCCATATGAAATGAATACCACTTATGATCAAGTGCACTTTCTTGTTGTGGTTGGCTTGCTTTATCTTTTGATCTTTGCTTGCATGAGAGCATCAATTTGAGAATACTACTTGAAATATCATGACTAGCTCTCTTTTGGGTGTTGCTTGCTTTTCTTGATCAACCCTTTTGATTGCTTCAACTAAGCATCTCAAATGTTCCTCGGATCATCACTTCCATGTTAGCCTTCCAAGTACCACACTTGGTTCACCTACACATAGGCAGGCAAGCCCCTACACTAGGGAGAAGTGACCTCTCTCCAAGAACCATTCTTGATACTCACTTGAAATGACTTGATTGATTGATCCAAGTGATGGACTTAACTTGATGAGTAACCTTGATTCCTTCTTTAAGTCCTTTTCTTTCTTCTTGTTTAAGTCATTTTCTTTCTACCAAATGATTTCTAATAGCCACTAGAACTTAAACTTCAACTTCATCTTGAGTTTGATCTTGATCTTCTAATTTGAGTACCGAAGGTGTGCAAAGTACACTCCACAATCAAATGGCCTTGTACTCTTTGCTTGTCATGCTTCTAGATCATCTCAAAACCAAACTTAGGTACCTCAATTACTTATAAACATGTTTCTAACTTGAGGACCTTTCAATCAAAGTGACTCTAGAGCAATCCAACATTTGTCACTTTTCTGGCAGATTCTGTACTCTTCAAAGAAAAATGCATATCTCCCAAAGTACTGATCCAAATACCATGAAATTTGGTGGAGGTGTGCATTACTAAGTTATCTAGTAGCTGTAAAAATTTTAGCCTCATTTGACTTCTAGATTGCTACCAGATTTCAATTCTTCCACCACTGCTACATGCTGAAAACTAGCTGCACTATAGCTGACAAGATCCACTCCAAAACCAAAGCATTTCTTATCCAATTCTCATGAAAATTGTACAGCATCTTATACCATAAGTCTAGAGCATGTACACCAATTTTTATGCCAATCCAATAAGTGTTGATTACTCAAACATGGCTAAGATCACAGCTCACTCAGATTTTCAATATAGGACAGATTTCAATCACTTGAGCTATACTTCATCAAATATGAATCAAACTTGAAACTAACTCATTTGAATACTTTCACAAGACATAAATCCATTCAATCCACTTACTAAATGTTATCTTATGAACTTATCCAACACAAATCAATCCAAACTTGACTACTAATCAATTACCCATTCAATCATCTTATAGCAAGCAACATTGCATATTTATCCAATTCAATCAACTCATATGCACCCAAATGAAATGATCAACAAAAGATATACCTTGGTTAGCTCATAATCATCCAACTAGCAAGCTTCAACTCAATTATTTGCAAGTCATCAAATATATCCAATGAATTACCAACAACTTGAATTATAGCACTTGTATGTTGATAGCACTTGGACTTCACTCAATTTTCTCTTGGCATTGGGTTTGGATGTGCACTAAGCTTCATAACTTGATTCAACATATGATGAACAATGTGAGATCAATTGAATCAAGTCTCCAATGCCGATGGTACCTACAAACAATCATCCACTTTTTGATGGTACCCAAATAATTTTGGGTCCTCTCAAGTTAGGTGCAACATACTTAGGTAACGCCTTAGTATGAGTAGCGGGATGTTTTGCAATAGCAACCATAGAGGTACCATTACCATCCTTTCTAAGCATATTATTATCAACAATTGAAATAGGCTTAGAAATATCACCTAGGGGACATGAATGTGCCATGTGTCCCCTTTCCCGGCATGAGTAGCACTTTCTCTTTGCTTGAGCCTTCTCTTGTTTGCTCATGTGGTGCTTCTCATTGCCTTGCCTCTCATGGATTGCTTGAGCCTTCTTCTCAAGCTTGGTAGGACACTTAGAGGCAAAGTGTCCCACACTTCCACACTTGAAGCACTTGATGTGAGCATGATCTTTCTTCTCATCTTCATTCTTGCTCATCATCTTGGCATCTTGAGTTTGCATTGGATGCCTTGCCTTTCCACCCCTTCTTGTTTTCTTCTTCTTATCATCAAATCACCACCATCTTTATGGTTGATCTTGATTTGAACTTGGGGTGTCTTCACTTGCTCAACTTGTGGCTTTGGTTGAGGCTTCACTTGTTGCTTTACCAATTGCTTGGTTGGGCACATTGAGGTAAGATGACCCCAAGTGCGGCACTTGAAGCACTTGACATGCTTGAGCCTCTCATCTTCTTTTATCTTCTTGAGCTTCTCAATGTTAGGGCAACCATTTGCAAGGTGTCCCGCTTCATGACACCGGTAGCACATGGTATGAGAAAGCTTTCTTTGTTGTAGCTTCTTCATCTTTCTTTCTCTCTTTCTTTCGCCCTTTGTCATCTTCTTCTTGAAGCCAAGGCCACACTTGTCACCATAGTTTCTTTGAGTCTTCAACATGTGCTCAAAGGTGACTTTTGAGTTGTAGCACCTCTCTAGCTTGTTGCTCAAATTCTTCACTTCATTTTTGAGCTCATTGTTCTCCTTCAAAAGGTTAGTCTCACAAGATATAGAAGTAGAACAAGCATCTAATTGTGAAGAGCATGGCATATCTAATAAATCATCACAAGAGGTGGATACATGCTTCTTGCCTACATCACAAGGGTTAGCAACAGTATGTGATTGATCAATTGACCCATGTGATGAGCTCTCATTATTTTTAAGTTTCTTTGTAAACAATTTAATTAGAGAAGCATGTTGTTCTAATAATTCATCATGAGATGCAAGTAGTGTCTCATGATTCAATTTTAGCTCATCATGTGAAGATTTATAAACATCAAGTAATTTCTTATGTTCTTCACAAGAGTTCTTTAGAAATGAGTTTTCATTTTCTAATTTCAATGTTTTAGCTTTCTCATTTTCTAAAGACATAGTCATGCTAGCAAGTCTACTAACAAGCTATCATATGAATCAACATGATCAACCACATTATCATTTGATACCTTGGTGTCACCTTGTGACATGAAGCAATGTGGTGATGTAGTTGGAGAGCTTGTAGTAGCATTTTCATCATGGCTTGAGCATGAACCATCATCACCATCAAGTGTGCATGGGGTAGCATCATCACTTGCAACACTTGTGGCATCATCATCAACCTTGTCAAGTGAACTTGTAGTGGATCGATCATCATCATCACTTGACCATGAGGTGGAGCAATCTTTCACAATCACCACATTGTGATCATGCTCAACACACTCATGCGCCTCCTTCTTAGGCTGCATCCTCCTTCTTAAATTTGCCATCATCCCATGTGGAGGAATCACCGAAGGTTTCCTTGATGGACTCCCATATCTCATGAGCGGTTCCCTTGATGTTTACTTGTTTCATCAAATCAAAGCTTAAAGCATCCATTAGAAAACAACAAGCATGTGCATCAAATTCATAGAGAACTCTTTGAGCTTTGGTGAGATTTCTATGGTCCAAGACATGGGTGAGACCACTTGTGACAACCCACCAAAATTTAGGTCCCTTTGCACGAAAATGATCAAGCATGTGATTTTTCCAAAGTGCAAAGTTTGTGCCATCAAAAATATGTGCCTCACAAACATCTAGCCCATTAGACGCCATCCTCTCGGGTCGGTGAAGACCACAAATGAGAGACCTCGCTCCGATACCACTTGTAGGGTCGAGATGGCGGACTAGAGGGGGGGTGAATAGTCCTTTCTAAAATTAATCGCGTCGGCTAACCGAAACAAGTGTGGAATTAGAACTATCGGTCTAGCCAAGACTACACCCCTCTATCTATGTTCTCTAGCACCTTCCAAAGATCCTAATTAAGCAACAAAGGTGCTGAGCTAGCTAGAGCTCACCTAACCAATTCTAGGAGCAAGGTCACACAAACCTATGCCACTAGTACTTTAAGCAACAAGGGAGCTCCTACACATGCTAGTAAGCAAAAGCACAAAGCCAACTAAACTCACTAGCAATGCTCAATAACAAGGCAACCAATGCCAAATTAGAGAGCGCAAATACTTAGCTACACAAACTAAGCAAAGTGACTAACAAGGTTACACAAACCTAATTAGCCACGCAAGGGAGCTACTTCTATGCTACACAAGCAAGAAGGTAACTAGTAAGCTACTCAAGCTAACTAGTTACAAGAGCAACTACACAAGCACAATGTATATGAAAGTAATTACAAGCTTGTGTAACGAGGATGCAAACCAATGGGAAGAACAAGGTTGACACGATGATTTTTCTCCTGAGGTTCATGTGCTTGCCAACACGCTACGTCCCCAGTTGTGTCGACCGCTCACTTGGTGGTTCGATGGCTAATTGGCATCACCCGCCAAGCCCGCACTGTCGGGCACCGCAAGAACCTACCCCGAAAGCGAGGGTAGCTCAATGACACGCTCAACTAGAGTTGCTCTTCAGCGGCTCCCGCGGGACGAGCACAATGCCCCTCACAAAGCTCTTCTCCGGAGCACCGCACAAGCTTCTTGCGGGCTTCGACGGAGACCACCACCAAGCCGTCTAGGAGGTGGCAACCTCCAAGAGTAACAAGCACCACCGGCTTGCAACTCGATCACCTAGTGCCACTCGATGCAACCTCACGATGCAATCGCACTAGAATCGCTCTCTCACACAATCGAATGATCACTATCAAGTGTATGTGAGATGGAGGGCTCCCAAGCACTACTACACAAGCCACCAAGGCTCTAGTGTGCTCAGCTTTTGGCCCAAGGCCGACCATGGCTTCTATTTATAACCCCACGAACAAATAGAGCCGTTACCCCTTCACTGGGCAAAAGTCGGGACGACCGGACGCTCTGGTCCGATCGACCGACGCTAGACCTCAGCGTCCGGTCGTGCGATGCACGTCACGTGTCCCCTTCTTCAAATGCTGTTCATCCGATCTCAATGGTCATCTGACGACCGGACACAGTAGCTTAAACTGACCAGGACTCAGCAACCCCAGCGTCCGGTCATTTCCAGTAAGGTACCAGACATGACCGGATGCATCCAGTCGGTCGTGATCGGACGCAGCACCAGTGTTCGGTCACTTCTAGCTTCTCTGCTCTACCTACGTCATCACACATCACCCTGACTGGATGCACCCTGTAAGCGTCCGGTCACTTCCAGCGCCAGCATTCAGTCGAAGACCGACGCCTGCACGCTCTCTGCAGCCACTGACCGGACGCAGGACCCCAGCGTCCAGTCACTGCATGACCAGCGTCCGGTGCACTCTGTGAGATCCTATCTTTTTGGAACAAGGCACCGGTGGCACCGTTGGACTGTCCGCACTCTACGGGCAGGACACTCCACCGGTGGAGTTCCGAACCCTTCTCACCTCTGTTCCATCACCGAGTTGATCCACATCAACTCTAACTTCATCTCCTTTGTAAATGTGCCAACACCACCAAGTGTACACCACCATGTGTATGTGTGTTAGCATTTTCACAATCATTTTTCAAAGGATTAGCCACTCAACTTGCCACGCCACTCAATCCTAGCGATGATGCAAAGTTAGATCACTCGAGTAGGCACTAGATGACCGATATGCAAACAAGTTTGCCCCTCTTGATAGTACGGCCATCTATCCTAAACCCGGTCATCAACTTCTCTACACACCTATGACCGGTGAAATGAAATGCCCTAGGTTATACCTTTGCCTTGCGCATTCCATTCCATCTCCTCCAATGTCGATGCAACACATGCACCAACATGATCAACAATGATATGATCCACTTCATATCATCACGTGATCATATTGGTTCATCGATCTTGACTTCACTTGCTTTTCACCGTTGCCTTCGTCCATCGGCGCCAAGTCTTGCTTAAGCTTCACCGCCACGCGGTCCATCGCTCCAAAGCCTCTGACTTGCCCTTCACGCTTGCAACCGGTCCATCAAGCCAAGTCTTGTCTTGATCTTCTCCATCTTGAATCACATGACTCAATGTCATGTCTCATGTGCAATGAGCTCCTTCATCATCACATGTGTGAGCTTTGCAACATCTCCAAGCCATTTTCACCTTCATGGCATATGTTGCTCACACATATGTACCTATGGACTAATCACCTGTGTATCTCACATAAACACAATTAGTCCACCTAGGTTGACACTCAATTACCAAAATCACACAAGGACCTTTCACATATACCTCCTTCCTTCTTTCACCATCATAACACAAGGACAATCTGACTTCTGTTGAACATTTGTTTTCCTTCTCCTTACCAGGTTTTTTTCCAACATCCTTGTCTACTTTAGCCTCTTCTTGCTATAAACACTTTGGTTCCTTTTCTTTTCCTTGACGAGTGCATCTCATTGTCACTTTGACTACCTCATTATTTCTCTTCTTACTTTGAGTTCTTATCGTATGTGTTATGGCAACTTGAAATCCAGCTAGGAACGCATAGCAGTTGAAGAAATGGTGAGCATCATCCCTAGTCTTAAATTCCATCGATAGCTTGTGGGGTGTACTTGCTTGTTGATTGGTGCATTGTTGCCTTCAGATGCTATAACCTGCTCATTTTTTATGAATTCTTCAATCTCTTCCTCTGTCAGTTCATGGCTGCCATTTACATGCTCATTATCATTTGTTATAGCTGATGTAATATCTGAACTTGTTGGTTCTATTGCAATGATCCTCAAGTCATTTTCTTCCATTGTTGGTTGATCATCTTGATTTTCATGTTGCACCTGTAAATATATTAGCAGCAGTCTTAGTTTCTGAGTAATGTCATTTATAATACAAATAATTTTTTTCAGTGTGGACTGAAATAGTTGAAGAGATCATTTTTTATGTACCTCATCAATGTCCATGTTATTGAATATATCAGTTTGCCAATGGTATTGTTGAATTTTATATCTATCATCATCAGCTATGCTTATCGTTGCTCCATCATCATCAGCGACGATTGTCATTTGTCCATCCTGTTTTTGCAAAGATAAGTTTTACTTTGATGCCAGTACATATTTGTATTGCTTATACATGTAATCAAATTGGCTCAGTTGTCTGTATCTACCTCATATGACAGCCTTGACTCTAATATTGACCTAGTCAGTTTGTGGTCCAAAGATTCCATCTAGATCTTCAAGTCTCATATTCTGTTTTATTTGTTTGATAATGAGAATGGTTATCATTTATAATATAACACAACTAGTTTGACAAGCATATATAATATAGTTTTACCTTATTCCTGTCATTTCCAAGTATCATCTTCGTTAATGATCCTTGCATCTCTTCATGTCGTTGCACAGTTTATAATAAAGCATTGAAATTAAAGTATTGTTATGTTGAAATTACATTGCACATATGTGTGTAATTTGCATATGTCTGAATTGTAATTTTTTGTATACTGGTATTATAAATTTTACCTGTGTATTCCAGTCAGTCTAATTTTCTTCCTAAGAGTTTCTGATCTATTCCATCATAAGTTTAGTGTAGCCTCCCTGCATTGAAATATATTTTAGTCGAAAAAACAACCTTCTTATGTTGGCATTTTTTATTCTAAGCAATGATTTTGCTCACCTTTTTGTATCTATAGGTATTTGAAAGGTCACTGGAACAATTTGTGCCTGCAAATATTTGGTAAGGAGCTGACTGCACTTCCTTAATTGCTTCTTGTGAGTTCACTGATGTTGGGTAATCATCACATCTACTTGTTGTGACATACATATTATTCTGCTTCATAAAAAAAGCAAGCAGCTAAGTACTTATATAGCTTTTTATCAGATTCTTCTTCTTTTCATTACATCATTGAATTGTGTTTCTTACCTCAAGTAGTTGATCAAGCTCGACTGGTGCTTGTATTAGTTGCATAAGGGAAGCAATTGAATCCTGCAAGAAAATGAAGAAGCCATTAGTTCTCATTTATTTATTAGTTTGTGTCAACTGTTTTGAATTAGGAGCAATTTTACATCATTGTTGTTTTCTTCTTGGCGAATCATTTCATCATAATTCTGAATCTGATATTGTGCCTCTGACATTTCCTGCTGCCTTGTTCTTCTTTCTAGATTCATGTTCTATTATAACATCTAGATTTCATGTTTTGACAGTTAGAAGGTTTCTCATCATTACATATTCCATGCATCTAACACACACAAGGAGATTGGATTCAAATGATCAATGTACTAACCTTGGCTGTTGAGGTTTGTGGTTCCTCTTCGATCTGATCTCTGCCCCTTTGCCCTTCTTTAGTGTGTACAAAGTTGCATGAGCCGGATCTTTAAATTGTATACAATGTATAGTATAATTACATTAGCAGCAAGTACAAGTTGCACTATGTTAAATGTGCAATTTCCTTATTTTTGTTCTGTAATTTATTTACAATAAGAATATAGCAAATGCATAACAGATATATTTATAAGTTTAGTTGAGGATTAGTTGAGGATTGTTGAGTGGTGTGGCTACTGCTTGTCTTGTGTAGGAACACATTGAGTTGTAGCTTCTTGTGCACACTGAGCATGTGCACAAGAAGCTACCATGTGCATCTTTGTCTTGCTTTGTCGATGGCTACCATGTGCATGCATTCTCTTGACCTAGCTAGCTACCTAGGCTCTGAATAAGTATATCCTTGGTGCGATAGCTAGCAAGGACACAGAAGCCAGCGACTGACTTCTTTTTGTTCTTACTAAACTGCTACCGGTGTGCTACTTTGTTTCTTTTTCTTTTCCTATGGGTGGTTGTGCCCTTGTTTAGTGATTAGCTAGTTGGTTGTTCTCTACTCTTGATTTCAACGCTCTCTCACTTCGATCGGTGATGTGGTGGAGAATAACATGCATTTATCAACTCTCAAGTGCTTATCTGTTTTTCTTTGTTCTTGGACATCTCGCCTCTCTCAAGAATATTTATATATATGGCTTGATTTTTATTCTTTGGAGCGCTATGAAGTTGATATTAAAAGCTTACATTTTATCTCAAGTTTCCTAGACCCTAGAGCAAGAAATATATACTATAGTTAAAAACCATCCTTTTCTAGAGAGGACCTTTCGACTAGTGTTTTCATTTGTTTCCACTTGTGACTTCTCTCACCAAACCATCTTTTCATGGCTAATAGCATTCCTGATTGTAACATCCACAAGACCACAATCAATACCAGTGCCCACCCTAGCGTTGTTTCTTGTTAGCACGGGTGTCACACATGTCCCAATCTTTTTTTGGGGGAAAGATGTCCCAATCTTATTTAGTTGCATAGTACATCTTAGGCGTACGTACATCCATTGTGGTGTCAATTATGTCTGTTGTCTCTTCTCCTCTAATCTCTGCAATCGTCTTTACTGATGATGGCATCGTCTTTCTTTCTTCTTTTCCATTGGTTATTAGGAGTGGAGAGAAGCTAGCTAGCTACGAGACATGAGGGACATGGGAGAGAAGAGGAGACATGGGCATGGCCACTGCCATGGCCATGGACATGGCCATCTTATTGGGTTTGTAGTCAGAGGGGTTGGACATGCAGAGCATGAGGAGAAGCGCATGGAACCGAAGAAGCTGGACATGAGCAGCATGTCCATGGACACCCTGCCACATCTCACCACGCCCCTTGGCAACATCACTACCTTGGATCTCTCCAACAACAACCTACATGTATATATTTTTAGTCATGTGATAGGTTTCCACTTTTGATCAGCAATTCTTGCTTCTTATGTTGCTATCTTTTGCATGTGTTCCTTGTCGTTCTACTTTTGTAGTTTTCCTCATCTAGTTAGAGTGATCATCCTTGTCTCCCATTTGTTCTCTCTATTAGAATGGATAACACGCAGAACACTTATCTTATATGGTGTTGCATATTATTATATTGCAGTGTGATAAGTTAACTACAAACCTAGCTAGTGTGAGATAAGCATGAATTGTTATTAATATATGAAGGATAGCTCATCAGCTATGTAGTCATCTTCTCACAATATCTTATTATTGCTTTGCCGCTTGGCTTGGCCTCTTGTATGTCATACATGGGGATGGAGACACACACAAAAAAAACAGATATGCATGCCTTGTGAGTTGTGACTCAATCTCTGGGTGCTAAAGAATATTCTGAAATTGCACGCAGAAAGAAATCAATAATGCACAAGACAAGACAAGCACAAGCAGCAGGCCATCTTTGCCATCTTGAATGTCTTTTCCATGGATCTACATTCTCCTAGTCTTTGATTTGAGTTGCTATTGTTTTTGTTGCTTTTTCAGAAAGTAGATTCAAAAGATTAGGATACTAACCTTTGTTGATGAGGTATGGATCAGTCTTCTAGTTCTTCTTCTTGAAATTTTTTGTTCTTCTTTGCAATCTGATGTCTCTCCCTTTCACCTGCCCTGTGTGAGTAGAGCAGAGGCTTCCCCACATGTAGATCTGTTTGTACTTGGCTTCTCTCCCAAGTCTTTATATTCCTACGTATTCATGGTTTTGGGCTTTTGTTATGGGCTGCTGTCGTTAAATGGGTCAATTTGTAATTTTAGTTATATTCATATCTATTCATGGTTTTGGGCTTCTCTTATGGGTTGCTACTGTTAAATGGGTCATTTTAGTTAATGGGCCAACTTTGGTTGCACAGAAATGATAACAGATTTCCTCTACGTCGGCTTTCTTTAAAAATCCATTGTTTTAGAGGCAGGCAACAAACGTGTACTACCTTATGCTAAAACACATGGTTTCTTCTCTGTTGGAAATCATGTGTTATGCAAGCAACCAACAACCATGTGCTAGCTTGTGCTAAAACACATGGTGTAACACCCTAAAATTTGCCTCTTTTGAAAATAGGTATAAAATGATTCATTTCTGAATTTTGTGCACATAAAATATAGGAAAATAAAAATTTTCATTAAATTAAAATTCATCATAACGTTTAGCAACATGTTGGTGCATACATGCCCTTGCATTTGATGTATTTGATTGAGTGGTTTAAATTGCTTTTGCAAAAGGAATTAAAAATAGCTTTGAAATAAAAGAGAATTAGAAATAAAAGAATTTAAAAAATTGTAAAAATTATTTTTTTGGAAAACTTACCAAAATTTCTTATTTTTATTTGAATTGAAAGTATATTAGAAATAATATTTGAACTTGATTTGATTCATAATTAAAATTGGTTTTGAAAAAAAAATAGAAAAGGATTTGAAAAAAATGGAAAGACTCCCTCTCTCTATCTGGCCCAAAGGCCTACCCCGGCCTCTCTCTCTTAGTACAAGCTCTCCCTCTCGATTTCAGCCCAGCTGGCTCTCTCCCTCCTTTCGGCCTGCTGGCCCAATCAGCCGCATCCTATTTCCCTCTCCCTCACTTACCTGTGTGGGCTGAACCGGCCTAGAGTGCTCTTGTTTCCCGCTCTTCGCTTGTCCGCCCTCGGGACGGCCTAGCAAGACCCCGCTGCCGAGCGCCCCGCCCTGTCAGCTCCGTCCCCGTCCTTCCGCTCGTACCGGTGAAGGACTCCACCGTCGCGCCGAGTATCCATGTCCTCCCCATCTCCTCGGTGTCGTGCGCAGCAAGTCTGCCCGGTCTCTTAAATAGCGAGCCCACGCCGAGCCGCCTACCCCGCGCCCTATCTCGCATCACCCATGAGCACGCCGCCTTGCCTCCGAGCCGCAGCCACCAAAGGAGATATGTCGCCGTCGCGTTCGTCGCTCCACCGATCCACCGCTTCCGCAAATGTGTCCCTGAGCTTCGCCTGGAGGTAAGCAAACCATAGGATCCTCTTACGCCTGTCCCCTCGGTCTCTATCTCTTTCTCCGACTCGCCGAAGTCTTGTCGGTGAACTCGAGCCACCAATTCTGGTACGGCGTCGCCACCAGTGACATCGCGACCCTCTCCGATCCCTCTCATGAGTTCGCAATCAACTCATAGCTCCCTGTACTACTATTGAGTCCAACCGTGCTCTAAATTGCCGGATTTGTGAACTCCGGTGAGTTCTCTGTTTTTCCAGCCATGGCGCCGTCGCGCACGTCATGCTCTGGCCGGCCGCCATCACCTTTCACCCGTCGAACCAATCACAGCCGTCCAATTCACGATCAACATCCCAGATTAGAAGTTACCGGTTCACAAACATTTTTGCTAAAGAGCCCTTGAGTTTTTCTATTATTGAACCCATGGTCCCTGCCTTTTTCTAAAGAGCCCCTCAGATTTTTGATTTTAGAACCCACAGTCCATAGGACTTTCTTAGAATATGTTTTCTTCTCTAGAAAGCGTAGTTTCCTCGGTTCAGATCCGAGTACGTTTTTACCTATTAACAGTTTTGCCACTAATCTTGTTTTAGCCATAAAATCTCCGTTTTAACTTTGATTTGACCCGTTCAACTTACGTTAGGTTCATAATTTCATAATCTACATGTTTATACCACTTTTAGATATGTTTTAAACTTTTGAAATACGAGGTTAGATTTAATCTATTATTTTAATAAAGAAAATCTTGTTTATTTTATATCTTCTGTGTTTTAGCTCTGTTTGGACCCATTCAAGTTGCGTTAGATTCATAGCGACGAGATCTACGCGTTAGTAATAATGTTTATCATGACACTAATTCTAGGAATTTTATGGTTTAAACTCTAATTTGAATAATAATTATGCAATTGGGTTTTATAAATAAAATATGATTTATTTCACTTTAGTTTTATAATTTAAATCTAAATTTGACTTAATTTATACTATCTATAAAATATCTTATATCTATTTTATATAATTAAAACACATAAAACTAATAGTTTTATGAGTAGATCTCTCGTAAGTTGTATCTTTTCAACCGTAGTTTCGATTAGTGTGCTTTTCGTGTCTGTGTGTTCGTAACAAGACGTAGATTCGTTTTATAAACTTTTCATTTTGATTTTATGTTTGGTGTATTATTCTAATTTAGATCTATTGTTTGCTTCGTATATGATTGTATGGATGCTTGTGTGGTGCTTTATGATTACGTCTAGTCGGTGAGATATACGTGGTGATCAAGAAGAAGAAGAAGAACATTGAAGATTAAAGCTTACCGAAGGATTGGTGTTTTAAGGCAAGTATAGCATGGGATCTTCCTTGTTACCTATTCACCTTTAATCATTTAATTCATGATGCATGTGTCTACCTTGACTACCACTAAGGATTTCCTAGTACTTTGTACCTTGTACCTTGATACATTTGGGTTAATTGCATTGGGTAGCTTTGCTAGTGCTCAACTACAACCTATGATCATTGTAACTTGACTAATGGATTATGCAATAAACACTAAAAGATACTTTTTTAGCAACTATGGAACAAGTGGGCTAGAGCATTGGGCTGTATTATGGATGCTCTAGATTCCTCTTCCTAAGGACTTATCTATAAATGATCATCCAGGGACTTACAGTATAGCTGTGAGGACTATATGGCTCTAGGCTTTAGCTCAGTATAAGGACATTTTCTAGCTTATTAGTGGTTACCTTTATTGGCGTAAGAATGGCTTGCCGAATTGGGTATAGTGCTGGCCTCGTCCACATGTGTATAGGCTACGTGTCAATGTGCCATCAGAAAGGGGGCTCTACATCTGTTTGCCGAGTGAATCTAATAGGCCCTAACTTGTTAGACGAACCTTTGAAAGGACTTCATAGTGAACCCTGCCGACCTTCCTTAGAAGTGGGTCAAGAGATTAGCTACCTCGGGCGAAAGGGTAAATCACGACTCACGGTGAAAGTGTACAACCTCTACAGAGTGTAAAACTGGTATATCAGCCGTGCTCACTGGTCACGAGCGGCCTTGGAACCCTTACGGAATAGATGATCACTAATGGTTAATGATGATGAACACTAATGATATGGATGATGAAGATGTTCACTAATGATTACTGTTTATGCTATTATTATTCATGTTTATCTGATCATGTGTTTATGGGCTTGTGATAAACTTGTTGCTACTTCTTTGCTAAAATTGTGACAATTAAAAGCTAATCGTAGTTAAACCAATGTCAGCCTTTTGAGCCTCATGAACCCATGATATATTTGTTGAGTACGACTATGTATTTATGCTTGCTTTACTTTTTAAATCTTTGAAAAAATCCCGGATGGGTACCAGATTGCTGGAGTTTGGAGGAATTAGGCTTGTGATCAACCAGTCAGTTGTCCCTGTGGAATTGGAGTCTTCACCCAAAAATCGAAGTTGTCTTTCCGCTATTTGCTATCTAAGGTTATATCTTTATACTAATACGTTATGTATTTAAGCATTGTCTATTGATATTATCCTTATGTGTAGCTATATGTGAGATTTAACTTCCTGGGCTCACATAGGGTGCGTATCTAGTTTTGTTCTAAAAACTAGGTGCTACACATGCATGGTTTCGTCTCTGTTAAAAATCATGTGTTATACAAGTAACCAACAATCATGTCATGTGCTAGCTTGTGCTGAAACATATGGCTGTTGGGTAGATGGACTCTTTCTCTTTCCCGACTAGGTCTGATCTCATGCCAAAGCACAAAGCGGGCACGAAAGTGAGCTAGAGATCAGAACGGCATCTGGGCTAGTGCCATTGGCCGCCGCTGGCAGATCGAACGCTAGATTCATTAGTCGTGTAGTGACTCATCAGAGAGCGCGAGCGAGAGTGGTGGATGCTGCTAGGGGTTGACAGGAACAGGGTGTGGAGTGGTTGTGTGGTGTGGCGATGCCGCCATGCACGCCGGCACACGGGCTTGGGCGGTGCGTGTCGTCGTCTCACACAGCTAGATGGCTTGCGACTTGTGATGACTTGGGTGCGCTGGCCGTCTCTCTCGTCCCGTTGTTGCCGCAGTGCCGCTGTCATCGTCTCCATCGGCTAATAACAGGCCCAGGGGATCATCAAGTTTTGCGGCCTTTTCGTCCGGCCAGCCAAAGTCGAGCGTCTTTCCACGGAGTTTACTACGAGGGAAGACGATGATGGTGGCGTTAGGATTAGTGGATCGATCACAATGCAATGATTGATGTGATCGATGAAGGCAGTAGTGGAAACTACGTACCAGCTAGGCTAGGATATGCCACTATGCTAGGATAGGTTCGTTTTCGCGGCAATATATGCTACCATTAAGCACTTGATGTTCTCCTTGCATGGGCAGCGATTTGGCACCGGATAACATGCACTAGTAGAGAACAGACCTTTGATCATCGGCCAAAATGGGCTCTAGTCCCGGAATTTTTTGCGCCCGGGACTAGAGATACCTTTAGTCCCGGTTGGTGGCTCCAACCGGGACTAAAGGTCCCTGCCCAATGGCTACTGCGCCAGATAGAGGTGGTAGGGACCTTTAGTCCCGGTTGGAGCCACCAACAGGGACTAAAGGTATACTTTTACTCCCGGTTGGTGGCTCCAACCGGGAGTAAAGGTCTACTCCCGGGCCGTGGCTGCGCCCGGGGTTGGAAAGTTACCTTTAGTTCCGGTTGGAGCCACCAACCGGGACTAAAGGTCCCCCTTTATATCCTGGCCGTCTCCTTCCTCCCCGAGCCCGAGCTCAGCACATTTTGAAGCTCACTGCAATAGTGTTCTTGCTTCCTCCCTCCCTCCATTGTTCCTTCATCCATTCTTCGATTCCTCCGTTGATTTCTTCAATTTCTCCGTCGATTCTTCAGTTGTAAAGGTTACCAATCTCATACTCTCATTTTTCACCATTGTCTTATCTCATTTTGTTCACTATATATATATGGTTCTTTATTGTGGTTTTTTTCATTTGTAAGCAATTTGAGCTCAAAATCACTTCAAGCTTGCATATTTACATGAAAGAAGGTTAAAGTAGCTAGTTGAACTTGCGGACCGTGTTCATCTCGGCGACCATGTTCTCTGCCGAGCGGTAACGGACATCAAGGAGGAGCTTTGATTCTACGAGGGAGAGCGGCAACGGTCGTGGAAGACCGTGTTCCCTTCCTCGTAGAATCAGAGCTCTTCCGTGGCAAGTACGGTGCCGTCCGGTGGAGAAATGCTCGCCGAGATGATCACGTAAGCAAGTTCAACTAGTATGGATGGTTATTTATTCACATGTCCCGATATCATCGTAGTAGTCTGTCAATCACCGTACTTTTTATTTTAACTTTTTATGAAATGAAAAACTTAGAAAATAGTTAAAAATTATAGAAAATCCGTACTAGTTGAACTTGCGGACCGTGTTCAGCTCGGCGAGCATGTTCTCTGTCGAGCGGTAACGGACATCAAGGAGGAGCTTTGATTCTACGAGGGAGAGCGACAACGGTCGTGGAAGACCGTGTTCCCTTCCTCGTAGAATCGGAGCGCTTCCGTGGCAAGTACGGTGCCGTCCGGTGGAGAAATGCTCGCCGAGATGATCACGTAAGCAAGTTCAACTAGTGCGGATGGTTATTTATTCACATGTCCCGATATCGTCGCAGTAGTCTGTCAATCACCGTACTTTTTATTTTAACTTTTTATGAAATGAAAAACTTAGAAAATAGTTAGAAAATTATAGAAAATCCGTACTAGTTGAACTTGCGGACCGTGTTCAGCTCGGTGAGCATGTTCTCTATCGAGCGGTAACGGACATCAAGGAGGAGCTTTGATTCTACGAGGGAGAGCGACAACGGTCGTGGAAGACCGTGTTCCCTTTCTCGTAGAATCGGAGCTCTTCCTTGACCAAGTACGGTGCCGTCCGGTGGAGAAATGCTCGCCGAGATGATCACGTAAGCAAGGTCAACTAGTACGGATGGTTATTTATTAAAACATGTTTTTGAGCTATAGTGTATTAAAAAATGAGTATAGAGATATAGATAATTTTATAGTTTCTTAATTTTATTTGTTTATAAAATAAGAAATTTATAGTGTATTAAAAAATGAGTATAGAGAGTAGATGGCAACTGCTTCATTGTTTAGAGATATAGATAATTTTATAGTTTCTTAATTTTATTTGTTCATAAAATGAGAAATTTATAGTGTATTAAAAAATGAGTATAGTTTTAATAATTTTAATTAAACACTACATTTTTGCATTAACGAAATAATAAATATTAGTTACATTATGTTTTATAATTGTAACAAAAAATAAAAAAAGTTAGGTTATAGATTTTTCCTATGTGCAATAAAGAAAAAGAAAATCCATATTTTTAACAAAATAATTTTATGACTTTTATTTAATTTACTATGTATTTAACAAGACTATTGCATTTCTATTAAAAAAATTGCTTAAAACACGCGGGAAACGAAACTGCAGCCCACCTTTACTCCCGGGTTGGAAGCCCACCCGGGAGTAAAGGTGGCCTGCAGTTTCGTGGCCCGCCAAAAAAACCTTTACTCCCGGTGCTTATTACCAACCGGGAGTAAAGGTAGACCGTTACTCCCGGTGTGTGTTATCAACCGGGAGTAAAGGACCTTTACTCCTGATGGGGTGATGGCACCAGGAGTAAAGGGGCATGGCATATATATACCAGTGCCATCTTCTTCCTTGCGTTCTTCGCCGATTCCTCTCCCCCTGCGCCCACGCCACTCGGCCCGCCACACCAAGGACGCCGCCACCACCCCGCCCGACGTCGGTCGTCGCCACCGCCTCACGCGCGTCCACGGTCCCCACGCCACCCCGCGCGCCGACGACCTCGTGGCGCCAGCTGCTGCCCGGCCGCCCTGGCCAGACGCGCGGCCACACCGCCGGTACCCTCGCCCTGGCCAGACGCGCGGCCACACCGCCGGCCGCCCCGAGGTACGCTGTGCTTGCTCCGATCCTATTCCATCTCCATGCATGAAACACATGTTTTAGGCAAGTTCACGATCATGGTAACCGTACGTACATGTTGTTCACATTTTCTTTTCCTACGTGCATGCTTTGATACAGTAGCGAAACTTTGTTGGTTGTCACTTGCATACGTACGTACGTCAACAAATGTGTGTATCGATCACAAACCCAAACGTATACTTAACTAATTTTCATGGCACGTCGCACACGGCGTTCAGACGGGCATTATTCTCTGTCGCGCTAACTATTATAAGAAAGAAAGCGCCAAAGGAACAGATCAAAAAAAATTCCAGTGTATACGCGCCATCTATAAGCGCCATGCGTTTCTATGTATAAGTGCCATGCATTTCTATGTATATGGCGGAGCACCGCCACCCTCGTTCGCCCTAGGGTTTATAGGGCGGAGCACCGCCGCCCTCGTTCGCCCTAGGGTTTATATGGCGAAGCACCACCACCCTCGTTCGCCCTAGGGTTTAGGGTTTATACGGCGGAGCACCGCCGCCCTCATTCGCCCTAGGGTTTAGGGTTATGCCGCCCTCATTCGATCATTTTTGGTGGGTGAAGGTTGGTTTGCAGGTGGTTGTGGATGATATAGCTGAGTCTATGAAGGGTGTAGCAGATGAAGTGGTTGAGAGTGTGCTTGAAAATACAGTTATGGATATGGCAAGGGATATGGCATGCGAGGTGTGTTTTGAAGAGGATGCTCTCGATGTTTGGGAGTTCCAACGTCAAGGGTCGATTTGATGTCTATTTTTTATTGATGTAACGTGTGTTGTTGTATTTGTTGTAAATTTGGCGTGTTGTTGTGAACCTCTTCGAGGGTTCCAATCATTGTAAACATTATTTGGAGCTGTTTACTCAACGAGTCAGGATGCAGTGTGATTTTGTTGTCACTTTGGTTTGTAGCAATGCCCCCCTTTTCTTTTAGGCAAGGCTCATCGTTTATTGTTCTCAGAAACTTGACGCGCAACGATGCCCCCTTTCTTTCAGGCGAGGCTCGCTATTTTCCGTTTAATAAAACCTAATGCGTAGTGACGCCCCCCTTTTGTTTCAGGCGGGACCGCCGCCAAAACCTACTCGCTTCCTGATTCTTCTTATCATACAAACCAACCTTCACCCATCAAAACCTACTTGTTTAGGGTTTAGGGTTTATACGGCGGAAGATTTTACGCATGTAAGCAAAGATTTGACATACTATATATTGGTTTTGTTTTTTGAAGTTAGATGGCCGACCCGAGAAACATGGATGAGGAGGAGTTGATGATGAATTTGATCAACACTGGCACTCAAGTTGCCGGCGATGATGGTGCTAAAAATAACGTGCAAGAGGATGCAGATGACGGGAGTCGGTACTTAGCTCTTGAACAAAATGAGCAACAACATATTGGCCAAGTATATATTTTTTATTATTAGCTATATATATTATCATATGTCTTATGTGTGCTCATGACATTAAAAATAATGTTTATGTTTTGTAGCCCTCTGGATCGACATCAACAACTACAACAAAGAGTAAAAATGTTCGAGGTCCCAAAAAGCCATTGGAGGGCCGCTTCATCATCTCAGAGTTCAATGTGGATACAGGCGAACCGGGGGGCCAAATAAAATGAAATCCGTGCACCACTATGGTTACCTTGTATGGGACCGGCTCTCGATCAGTACCCATGAATGGAAGAAGAAGACCAATGCTCCTCATATCAGTTTTGTCTCCGATCATGACAAGACGTTAATTTGGAAAGATGTCTTGGTACATTTCACGCTCCAAACATATGGTTATGATGATATAATAGATGGTGATGAATTGAAGGAGCGAGTTAGGGATTGGGCAATGAAGAAGATGGCCACCCAGTTTCAGACTTGGAAGAAACACCTATACACGACGTATGTCAAGAAGAACATAGCACCAGATTTTACTGTCCCAGGCCCGATCTCAAAGCAGAGGCCCTATTGGGATGAGTTTGTACAGTACAAGACTTCGGAAGAGGGTGTGAGTCGGGTGATAAAGAACCAATGTAATGCCCAACATAAGACATACCACCATAACTTGGGATCAGGTGGCTACCCGACTGCCATTAAGAAGTGGAACAAAATGGAAGCAGACCTTCTTGCCAAGGGTATCACACCAGAATCACTCGAGTGGGGAGAACGTGCAAAGAATTGGTTTTTCGCTCATGGGGGAACACTGGACCAGGAGACAGGGAAGTGCGTTTATGGCGCAAGACTGCAAGAAGCAGTAGAAAGATTGTTTTATGCTCAGAGAGCTACTGCTAGTGGTGCGTTCAGGCCCAACAGAGAGAAGGATGAGCTGACATACGCCATCGGGACTATTGAACATGGTGGCCGAACTAGAGGCAAAGGAAGTGTCTCGTGGGAGCATGGATTCCCTCAGGACAGACCTTCCTACAGAAGCCGCCAGAGAAAGAAGGAATAAGAGGCACAGCGGCTCCAGAGGTTGGAGGAAGCGGTGCATGAAGCACAGGAGCGGGAAAAAAACCTTGAAACGAGAATGCAGGAGGAAATCAGAAGGCAAGTGCAAATAGCAGTGAGTGCAAGCAAGCAGGCATCAGAGCCAGGAATCAACATTAGCCAATCTGTTCAGTTGAAAAGCAGCTGTGCTTCCACGGAGATACCAAATCAAGGGGACACAGGACTACGCTTCCCTGTGGATGGCGTCACTGAACCTTGTACATCGTGTGAGCTACACATTCCGAAGGGGAATTCCACAATCAAGGTGGCTATCGGTCTTGTTAATCCTATCGACCGAACCAAGACACCAAGGATTCATGGGAATATAATCCAAGAAGGATATGCTACCATCTCGGTAGATAAAGCTGAAAAAGGTTTTAGTGATTTGCCTCTTGACATTCCTGGAGGTGATGGCGAGAAGACTCTAGGAGAAGCAGAGAAGACATTCATTCTATGGCGCAAGCGCTACATCATCATTCCTGGGATGTCGGCTCCACCTCCTCCTGAACTACCTCACCATAGGTACGTGCGGATGAAAACACTACATCATTAATTTGTATTGGCTTAAATAATTAACAATCTGCTCATAATAATATGTCATTCCTTTTTTTGTAGCAGATCCTCCCCCAACCTAAATCCAACTATTCAATCGACAGATCATCATAGTGCTCTGTACGATGACATTGTGTTGGAAGGCGAGGCTACATCCACACCATCTCCAAGGAGGTCTCCAACGCCACAGCCGCCACCTCCAAGGAGGTCTCCAACGCCACTGCCACCACCTCCAAGGAGGTCTCCAATGTCTCCCCCGCCCCCGCCTACCAAGAAGCCTAGCAAGAGGCCAGCCCCGCAAATGAAGAACCAGTCCCCGCCGGCAAAGAAAGCCACCATGAAACCAAGGGCTATTCCCAAAATAATATCTGAAGAGAAGGAAGAAGGAACTGATGCATATAAAAAAGATATGTCTAGATTCTATGATAAACTTAAAAAGAATCAAGAAGCAAGGAGAAACCCGAAGAAACCATACTTCTTCGTAGCTCCAGATATTCTAAGAAAAAGGGTGGCTTCTTACCAGCAACAACAGCGGGAATCTCGTAAGCCGTCCAAATCAACGTTAACGGACTATGACCACACTCTCACCAAGTCAATTGAGGCGGCACAGAAAAAGAAGCGGGCAGGGAAAGGAGTTGCCCAACTCGGACAACAAGCGCACCAATCAGTCCCCCCGCTAGTTGTTGGTAATGAATATGGTTCGAATTTAGGATTAATGCATCAGGCAAACATACCTCCGGATGTCGATTTGGATCACCTTGGTGAATTTATTGATGAGACCGGTCTCGACCTTTACCAGATGTTTGGTGATGGAAACATTGAGAGTGCGGCGGAGGTTGATATTTAGAAGAAAAAATTTGTACTAGGCTAGAGTCTATACAACCCTCAAGCCTTATCTGGTCTGGGGACGCAAATGTACCTGCTAAACAAGTGGTACATGCAGGCGTCTACCGGTGAAGACTTCTGCGTTGGTGTCAAAATTAGAGACGAACATTGGTTCCGTGGCGATGATGTTATGTATGTTGACTTTGCAGAATTTCATCAACTATGCCACCTGACCTCTCTGGACAAAGTTATCATTAGCTGCTATTGCCTGTAAGTAATAATTCTTTCGATCTATTATTAAACTCATCATATGTGTGTATATGCATATAAATTATCCTAACAAGTACTATATATATGCAGATTTATAATGACAGAGCTCAGAAAGGAAGGCTGCAATGAAATTGGTTTTGCTGATCCCCATATAGTATTCAAAGACCCAGTTACTCCAAAGACTAATTGAAAGTCTGAGTCAGAGAGTAACCTCATGAACTTCTTAGTGAACCAACGCCACAAGAAGGATATACTCTTTCCCTACAACTTCAAGTGAGTATTAATAATGTCGATCATCCTTAATGGCTCATATGTTGATTCTAGTTAATTAATGAGTGTTATGCGTTATATCCTATAAACACATGCAGCAATCACTGGATATTGATGGACATCGATCTGGTGAAAAGTCACATGATAATCTATGACTCGATGAGAAAACCACAACAAGACTACCAAGATATGATAGATATTATCCAGAGGTAATTTCGGTATCTCTAGCAACTATATATACACACAAACATGATGATTAACTATATCTGATGACGTGGCAAATTTTTTATTGGGCAGTGTTTGGAAAACCTTTATTGAGAAGCAACACATGGGAAAATGCAAAGCGCCACTGAATGTAATCCCTTTGAAAGTAAGTCCCCTAAATCGCATCATCTTTATTAATTAAACATATAGCTTTCACCGGATCACCAGATTGGATGACAAATCTTTTTCTCGTAAAGTGGTGTCTGAGGCAGGAACAGAAGAACAACTACTGTGGTTACTATGTTTGCAAGTTTATCAAGGTGGTCTCCCAAAAAACTCCTACAGAGAGACTCAAAGTACGTTAAAAATACACTATATATTCATTTAATTATTATTATTGATTGTGTTA
Source organism: Miscanthus floridulus (assembly GCF_019320115.1). Classification (NCBI taxonomy): domain Eukaryota; kingdom Viridiplantae; phylum Streptophyta; class Magnoliopsida; order Poales; family Poaceae; genus Miscanthus; species Miscanthus floridulus. The sequence goes on from NC_089597.1 coordinate 23,411,307, forward strand.
CTATGTCTTTATATATATATATATATATGTGTGTACACATATTAATTTATTTCCTTTAATTCAAACCTGTAGACTCGATGGTTGGAGGAAAAGGTCATACGGCAAGACCAAATCAAAGCAATTCAAGAGTCTATAGCTGGATTTTTTAATGAGAAGGTCATTGATTCCAAGGGTGAGTTCTACTTCGACCCAACACCGCCATGGAAGCCAAGCTAGAGAATGAGAGGAAACTTGTTATATTACAACAACTGTAATGCAATCTTTTTGTAATATATGCACATGAAATAATATAATGTAAAATACACATATGCATGCATGCATGTAAATATATATATATGATGCATGCATGCATATATTTTTCTATGCTTGAATTGTGTTTGAACCGAAACATACTATACGCGCGTATAAATGTATAATTAGCAGCGTACAATGCGACTTTGAAAACCTATTTTGAAAAGAAAACAAAAAAATGAAAAGAAAAGAAAAAAAAACCTTTAGTCCCGGTTCGTATTACCACCGGGACTAAAGGTGCCGGCCATCGTGGCATGTCAGGAGGCACCTTTAGTCCCGGTTGGTGTTACCCACCAGGACTAAAGGTCCTCCTTTAATCCCGGTTTCTGACCCGGGACTAAAGAACCCCTTTAGTCCCGGATGCTTGCTCCCGGGTGGGAAACCGGGACCAGAGGGGGTTCCCCACCGAGAATAAAGCTCTATTCTCTACCAGTGATGCATGCCAAGCAAAAGTTAGCTATTTGTCTGCGTCCATTCCAGCTGGAGCTAACACACACTGCACAGTGCACAGTGCGAGTTCGTTACGGATGTAGGTGTGCTGGTAGAGGTAGATAGTGGCGAAGTTGCACGGGGACTTCTCTTTAATCCACTGAGACAGAAAGCCTAATGCATATGGCTTCTGTTTCGTATCACCTTGTTAAAGTGTAATCACTGTGTTGCAAATAAATAGGCCCTAGTATATATTGTGGTGCAGCTAGCCATGCCCTCTTGCCTGCATCAAGTGGGTCTGGGTTGGGCCTATTGTGTTCCATCGCTTTTCTCAGCTTTGGGAGCACAGACACAAAGCATGCAGCATAAACTAGCTAGTGCACCCTTGCTGTGTTGCAGATGATTCCTATACATGCTTGAATCAAAGCAGAGACACATTGTCAGGTTTGAGTTTAATGGTGGTGATCTTGGCCGTCCAGCAGGGCCCCCCTATCCCTCTCCTCCTCCATCATCATCATTCCATCGGTTAAGTTGTTGTGTGCTGATGCAGTGTCGGCACCCACTGGCACGACACAATAGTACTCGAGTTTAAGGCAGGTCCAGTACCTGTACGCCCACCTCTACATATACATCCATAGTGTGCTGCTCTGTTTTGATTTGGAAACACTTTGCAAGCACTAACAAAGAGCGCGCACACACACACTCTCCATTTTCAGAAACGAACACAACATCTCGTGTCAGTTTCGTGGAACCGGCGCGGAATCACGCAAGGGATAGATACCATAAGCAGACGCAACTTGCTCATGTACGCGACACCACTACACCCAAAGTAGTAGTAGGTTCCGGTTCCCTTTACAGGCGCAAAGAAAGTCACAAGGCGAGGTGGTGAAAAGTGAGGGCCAAGGAAGGAGACGACGAGAGCCGGTCACTCACGTCTGCCACGTCTGCCTCCAATTCTAGACCCCTATCCTGCCCTGAGAGACTGGAAAGCTCCCCGCGAAAAAATCACATGGAAAGTCGCCGGTGGATCGCAAAGCGGTGGAGGAAAAGGGCAGCCACAGCGCACGAAATGTGCTCATCCTCGCCGGAGGCCGGGGCTAAGGCTCCGTTTACATCCAAAATTTTTTTGGATTTTAGCTACTGCAGTACTTTTGTTTGTATTTGACAATTAGTATCTAATTATGGACTAATTAGGTTTAAAAGTTTCGTCTCGCGATTTCTTACCCAACTGTGCAATTAATTGTTTTTTCGTCTACATTTAGTACTCCATACATGTGCCGCAAAATTCGATGCGACGGATACTGCGCAAAATTTTTTGGAATCTAAACATGCCCTAAGTAACCACCGGAACGGACCCGGGTCGGTCGCGCTCGTTCGCTTATACTATTATTAAATTATTAAATCAAATGATGACATGTGATTAGCCAGGTTGACAGAGCGCTCGCGGGGACGGTGGAGATGGTGTTGCAATGGGCGGATCACGTCCGGCACGTGATCTGGACCGTCCGATGCCGATCTGGTGACCGAGTCCTGTGCCGTGGGACCCGGCTCTGCAGTCTGCACGGGACAGTGGTCGCCGGATACTGCCGGCGCAAAAGGCGAGGCGCTGCTACATGCAGATACACCTGTATCTGCGCCAGGCAGACGGGCGAGACGCAAAAGTTTTGTTGGTGAAGGCGCCGTGGCGTGGCGAAAGGGCGCCGCGCCGCGCAGGCGTCACGAGGGCGAGGCTATAAAAAGCCGCCCCAGGCCAACCGTCTCGTTCAAGCGCTCTGCTCGACTGCTCTCTGCTCTGCTCTGCCGGTCTTCCCATTGCGTTGCGTAGCGCCCGTAGGGTGAGGTGACATGAGGAGCGGCCGGCGGATGGAGGCCGGCGCGCCTACGGCGGCGCTGGTGGCGCTGGTGTGGTGGTCGCTGGCGCTCGCGGCGGCGGCGCAGAAGTACAATGCCATCTTCAACTTCGGCGACTCCATCACCGACACCGGGAACCTCTGCACCAACGGGAGGCCGTCGTCGATCACCTTCACGCAGCCGCCCTACGGCGAGACCTACTTCGGCACGCCGACGTGCCGCTGCTGCGACGGCCGCGTCATCCCGGACTTCCTCAGTACGTCACGCCTGCCTGCTCGGCGGCCCCCTCGCTAATTAATTCCCCTCTGGCTCGATCGATCTCTTTCTCTCGCCCTGGCCCCACTGCGCTGTGGGCCTGTCTGCGGGCTGTGGATGCTGATGTACGGTGGTGTTCCGCCGCTCCCACGCAGGCTCCAAGTTCGGGCTGCCGTTCCTGCCGCCGTCCAAATCGACGACGGCCGACTTCAAGAAGGGCGCCAACATGGCCATCACCGGCGCCACGGCCATGGACGCGCCCTTCTTCCGCTCGCTCGGCCTCTCCGACAAGATCTGGAACAACGGGCCCATCAGCTTCCAGCTGCAGTGGATCCAGCAGGTCTCCGCCGCCGTCTGCGGGAACGGTGAGTACATACAGTACGCCGGCCGTACGCGCAGCCCATGCGTGCCAGGCCATGAACGACTTTAAAGCTTGTCTGTCATTTCTCTGCTCCCTTCCCTGGGTCCCTGACGATCAATTGGCCATCACTGTCGTCGATCGAGCGCAGACTGCAAGAGCTACCTGGGCAACTCCCTGTTCGTGTTCGGCGAGTTCGGGGGCAACGACTACAACGCGATGCTGTTCGGCAACTACAACGCGGACCAGGCGAGCACGTACACGCCGCAGATCGTGAGCACCATCGCCAACGGCGTGGAGAAGCTGATCGCGATGGGCGCCACGGACATCGTGGTGCCCGGGGTGCTCCCCATCGGCTGCTTCCCCATCTACCTCACCATCTACGGCACCTCCAACAGCGGCGACTACGACAGCCTCGGCTGCCTCAAGAAGTTAAACGACCTGTCCACGAACCACAACAACCAGCTGCAGAGCCAGATCTCCAGCCTCCAGGCCAAGTACAAGTCGGCGCGCATCATGTACGCCGACTTCTACTCCGCCGTCTACGACATGGTCAAGAACCCCGGCAGCTACGGTACGTATATACATACTCCTGCCATGCTCCCTCCTCCTCGTACTCGTCGTCCCCGACCTCGTGACCGCCCCGCCGACCGCCCGACGCACGCACATGTGGTCGGATAGGGGAGGGGACGGGACGGGACTACGGGAGTCAAGTGGTGACGAAACACGCTAGCAGTAAACGGAGGGGACGCTAGCTCCAGGCGGCTAGGCCGCTCTGACCGCTGCAAGCAAGTTGTCACGTACGTCGAGCATCCGTGACGACTGCCGGCTTGGCGGGTACTGCCCGGCGCAGGCCAGCTTTCAAACAGCGCGCTTGGCGCTTCCGATGGCTCCCCCGTGGCCCCGTCCGTCGCAGAGCGCCTCTTCAATGCGCCGTCCTGGCAGTCAGTCACCTCACCTACGCGTTTTGGCGTGCAAGCGCGTGAGAGGCCCCGGCCGCCCGCCCGTTCGAGCAGTAGCAATAGGATAGGAATCCCGTCACGTGTGTAAAACCCCGTGCACCAGCATGCATGTCCGTCCGTCCGTCCATCCATGTGCACGACACGGTTGGGCCTGCTGCACTGCATGTCTGCAGCGGCGAGACGGACGACATGCCCGTTGCTCCTCGTGCGCTGCGGAAGCGTGGGCGTGTCGTGCGGCGGCGAATAGAAAAATGGCCAGGGCCGCGCTCGTGACGGCTGCTTGCCCTGCCGCTGCCGCGCATTTGTTTAGGTGCCGGATCTCGCACTGGCGCGAGGCACGCCGCCGCCCCCCCCCCCCCCCCCCCCCCCCCCCCCCACCCACCCACCCACGCACCGGCTCGGCGTCGCGGTCGTGAGACGAGGACCTAGGTCCTAGGCCGCCTGTGCGCGCATGTTCCCGAACTTGCCGAGACCGACACCGGCCATGTTCACCCCACCCAACACATGCGAACTGAACGCCGGCTGGGGCCGGGGACACTGCTCCTGCACGTTGCGCGAACGCCCACGCCCGCCGGAGCGCCGACGAGCCTTGGTGCGCGCTACGCGCCGCGCCACGCATCATGGCGATGCGGGGAACAAGAGCAAGAAAACAAGACGCGGCACTGCTCCTCCTCCTGCTCGTGTGGTCTCACTCTTTCTCTTTTGGCGCCTGCCTGCGCGCCCTCCTCTTTGCATTGCAGGGTTCAGCAAGGTGTTCCAGACATGCTGCGGGTCGGGCGGCGGCAAGTACAACTACCAGAACAGCGCGCGGTGCGGCATGTCGGGCGCCTACGCGTGCTCCAACCCGGCGGCGCACCTCAGCTGGGACGGCATCCACCTCACCGAGGCCGCCTACAAGCAGATCACCGACGGCTGGCTCAACGGGCCCTACTGCCGCCCGGCCATCCTCCACAGCTAAGCCAAGCCCATCGTCAGGCAGGGGCAGCAGAGCGAGGGGGACCGATTAATTATTATTTTTTATTTATTGTTGTTATTATTATATCTTCTGTCAGCCTGTTCGGTTGGCTGGTTCGTGAGGAAGTACTGCTGCTGGTTTGTGTGAGAGAAAAATACTGTTCCGGCTAGAAATTTACGATCGTTTACGACAAGCCACAGCCAAACGAACGGGCTCTGTGTTTACGTTGCCGGGGAAAAAAGTGTCTCGGCAACTGCATGCATCTGTTCCTTGTTCTTGTTCCTCCCTGTTGTAATTTATTATATTATGTATACTGGTCTTCATTTACAAATCAAATGGTATAGGTTTTCATGGAACCAAAGGAACTTTTTTTTTACTCTGGTCTGCCTGTGCGTGGCATGTGGTCGGGGCTTTTGAGAAAACTTTTCCAGCAATCACTCTCTGACGGTAATTCCTGTCTTACGCTATCCATGTCACATTGTCACCCGTCAGGGCCCGTGAAGGCCGTGACAGGGGTCTTTGCGCAAGGCTCCAACGCTGCAACGCGCCATCACTAAGGCCTAGCTGTCACGGGCTCGTGGCCAATTCAGAATGAGAATGCCACCAAAAGGAAACTGCAACACCTCGCTCCAAATATCTGTTTCGTTTCATCCATGTGCCGCTACCCCCGAGCACAGCTGCACAACAAACCTTTCAGCGCCCAGACAGCGAAACTGTTTGACTGATGAATATGAACACGGTTCCTTCCAAATGAAATTAAATGCATCTGAGAAAATTCGTCCAAGTTGTTGGTTCAAGTGGCCTGAATTATTGTGGACGATTGGACTTCACATCAGGAAGAGCTAGAGTGACCAATCGCTTTGGCTTCGTATTTAAATGTTTATCCCAATCTCAGACCCATGCCACACAGCTGGAGAGAAACGCACAACATTACTCCACAGTCCCCATAACAAGGGATTCTCTTCTAATAAGTATAATCATGGCAAGGCTCTTGCCATATTTTCGAGAAAAAATATACCTCGAGCTAACCACCTACAAGCAGACTACAAACTCCCTTAAAAAATAATTAAATTGCAAAGGCACAAATAAAAACGCTGTCACAAGAATGTAGAATGAGAATGCGTTGCTAGAGTGATCACCCTCAAGACTCAGCTTGCTCGCTGGTTATGGATCAGAGGAAATAGACGACTCAGCGTTTACTCCAAAAGGAGAATCTCAGGGAATATCCCTAATTTCAGTCAGTCACAGCATCAGAAGGTGTATGTATGGTCTATCCGGCTATCAATTGCCAATGCATTCTTTCCTTCTACTTTCTATACAACAAAATTCCTTTTCGCTACGATACCGGATGAACGTTCCAAACATCGATCACGGTTCCAAACACATCTACTGAGTGAGGGCAGAGGTCAACTATCAGATCCGTAGTTTGCGCTCCAACCAAGAAAACATCAATCCTCAGACTCAGACACCTCAGCTGCCACAGTTGGACCACCTGTGCACTCTTTTCTTTGATGAAGCTCTAGCATTTTTACCTCTGGGTGGCATAGCCCTGTCACACAGATTTGGACGTTAGCAAAAGGCCCCAGCTTGGTCTTTAATGATTATACTGTAGACATTTTGAACTGATAAAGGTCTAATAGGAAAGGGTATGAAGATCAGCTTCTATAATTCTCTAGTCTTATAAAAGCATCCCTCAAAATTATTTATCGTTTATGAACTAACACTAGTACCTGCAGAACCTATTTACAGGTTAGTTTAATTAATGCTTACTATTTTTGGTCTTCATATGTACATTTGATTAAAGATTCTAATGTACAATATGAAAATATGCATGTTAGCCAAGTCATTACAAGGGGGCATGAAAATGTACAGATGCCAATCTATCTAATAAGAAATAAGAAAGGAAATAACCTGAGCATTTTGGAATGTCCCAAACAGCAATTGAAGACTCCGTGCAGTCAGGTTCACAAAGTGCATGGGTGTTCTCATGGTTAACGTTCATAGCAAGCATCCACGATCCAATTGTAACATCCTCGTTGCTGAACATACGGAAACTGGAGAAAACAACAACAACAACAACAACAAAGCCTTTTAACAGCAAATAAGATTACTAAACCAGAGGTTTGACAGTGATTTAATAATGCTACTATGTGAGAAATTGAGTCTCATAAAATCTTCTGGTGTTTCTTATCTAAAAATGTCAGTTTCCTTGCTATTCCTGTAGCAGTTCTACCCCCAGGCTCCAGGGTTTGTGACTTCAATATAGCATTAGCAACCAATGATCCTTGTTTGTTGCCATAGTAGTATAGTACACCTTCACCAGAGATAGATTATAGGAAACAGAGAGTATAGCTTAATGCTACAACACAGATTTATACATTATAGATGAAAGAAGCATGACCACATGTCATACTGATTAGCAGGTACAGGTTCCATATAAATTTGAAGAGAATGTTATGCTCCAGTCTTTCAGCATTAGGACATCAAAATATTCAATCTTGCGAGAGCAATGTTTTCTCACCATGATTTGTTTCTCAATTTCACACACACGCAATATAATCAAAGATGTTTCAAGTATAATTGCTAAGGGAAAGAAATTTTTGTGGCAACCATTAATACAGGTATTCCAGTTATACCAGCCAGTACAGTTTCCCAGAAACTAGTGCATGAGTTGGAAAGACTATTAGACTAATTTGGTGGTAGTACAAAAGCAAAGACAAACAATCATATTTGCTTAGTACAAGTAAGAAACATGTGTATGTAGAAAATAATTGCAAAAAAAAAAGGTAAGTTTGTGTTTCATGATAAGATGGGCAGAACATTCACTGCAACTCACCTGTTGTTTCTCAAAGCAACCAAGCTAGCCACCACGTCAGCTGATAAAGCATAAATTGGCCCATATGCATGAAGGAAGTATTCCGATCCAAGTAAGAAGGATTGGGGCTCATACCTGCATCTCTCAAAAAAGCAGAATCAATCAACATAAGTAGATGTTGTTTAATTGATGAATGATAAAACTAATAGTTTTGCCATGTGGAGTTTTTACAGGTCCAAACAACAAATTGACCAAATTGCACTCAAGGCCCACAAATGTAGCTATGCTTCGTCCCTGGATATATAAGTTTCCACTATCAGCCTGAGCCTGCACATTAACCTACCAATTCAATTGATGGCATCCAGGGAGCTTTATGTGCAAATACAATGCAACTGTCGTGCCCTCAGGCAGAGCTGAATACATTCAGCTGTATGTGTTTGTTGTCATTCATTAAAATCCGAAGTCATTCCCAACAGATTATATTTGTCTCAGAGTGCACGTTAGCCAAATAGTTGTCTCATTTGTCGACCATACTACCATAACATGCAATCATGCAGAATTGCAGAGACTACTTTACATTGAAATTTTGCAACCACTAACGGTTCGAAATGCTCAGGAAGAGCAATCAGGGCAGACTAAGTATGTTTCTCGTTTGGCTAATTATTGTTACAAAGCTAGACATAAAGGATTTGTAAGCACACCAGCCCCTCCTATAAGACACTTAACTCCACTTGGACTTTGCTTTTCTAATTTAAGCAAACTTTCCTAATTACCTAACTTCTTACCAAATCCTTTTCCCCTAATTAACTAAAAATATCCTATTTCCTTGACTCCCGGGATGAGTACAACCCCCAGACAAGTATAAGACCTCCTGGTTGCTTGCGTCTTGCACCAGACACCACAGCAGCTAGTAATGTTGAAAATCATGTAACTTCAAGTTGCAAGGTTGGATATCCAGAGACATAACCAATCAAATAATAGATTTGGATCCAAGAATACAACTATAGAAATTTACAGACATGCCCATACCAAGTTGCAACTTGCAAGAATGACAATATGTTTAGGTACCTATCACACATTTACTGAAACATATATGTTGGTTCCTGGGCCATTTCGTGTAGCTTCAATCACATCATATTTGGCCGTTCATCTATCTTGGCCCATGTGGTCATTTTTAGTGTTATGTGCTGCATCTGTATCTGATCTAGTTTTAGCTGGGTGGGCGTGTGTGTTAGGTGTGCCTGGTATAGTTATCAACGCGGTAAAGCAAGATAAGGCGACAGGTTACAGCTAGGACACTTAAGCGGTAAGGCGTAAGGCATGGCGACGCCATACTAGTATGCCAACCAAGGGATTGTGGGGGAGAATGGCACACCAAAAAGGAAAAAGGAAAAAAGACAAAAGCGGAAAAGGAAAAATGCCACCAGGCCATGTAATCCATAGAAGCCCAACAGGCACACAAACCTAACTGCCTAGACTAAAGAGAACAAAAATGGCAGCAGTCATCTGCTCATCATTGTTGGAGGGGGGGCAGGTGCCACCGCTGGAGCATGGGCTGGAGGCGATAGTCCCTTTGTGATGGAGTGTCGATCAGAAGCAGCAACCCCTGCTACTGTAGCACAAACTGGAGGCAGCGTCTGCTGCTGCTGGATCGACTAGAGGTGGCCACTGCTGCCAGTGCTTCTGGAGGGAAGGCAACAACTCCTGGGCAGCGACTCCTCCTGGGCGGTATCACACACTTTTCTCTGTCTTGTGCTCTATTTCTCCCCCCACTCCCTATCTGTCTGTCTCCCGCTGGAATCTCCTGCTGTTTCCCCCCTTCTTCTCCTGCCCCCGCCAAGGACACCTCATATGGCTCCCGACACAAGTGATTTCCCTCGATTCGGGTGCCAAAGCGACGGTTTTGGGATGCCATGCCCGGCGGCAACATACATATGTAAGGTGAGTCGTCAGGCATGGTGTCAACCCTTAGTAACCATGGTGCCTAGGACTGGGAGTGGGCATTTTGCCTATGTCCTATGTATTTTGTTCTCTTAATGAAATGACACGTGGTTGTCCTAAGTCGTTTGAGAAAAAAAAGGACAGTTTTGTCCCTTAACCACAGATATGAGCCTAAGAAGATGGAAATGTTAGTTTCCATCTTTAGAATAGTTGGAAAAGCTATATCTTGCCGGTACGTACAAACATGTCATAACACACTACTTTAGATGGCAAAATCCACCTTCTTGAATCATAGAACTTCTTGAAGTAAAGGTATATGGAAATGAAATTAACATTTCCAGATGTCAAAAAAGTAATGAGTGGAAGCAAAACTATTTACACATTTGGGTCAATTATCACTTCAAGGCTACTTTTCACACAGCTAGCATCATAAAGTAATCATTTATTTTTGTCAAATAGACAACCATTTCATTTTCCAATAAAAACAGTAAGGAGATTGTTAAATCAAATAACACGAAATGACAAAAACTAACCATTTCAACTTAGGATCAGTAAAAACAGGCCCCTTCTTCATGCATCCAATGTATGTTTGTGGATGTGACCGCTCTTTAGCCAGAAGCAAGGAAAGTCTATCTGCATGAAGAGAAGTAAGCAATGTAAGCAGGAAAGACGCCTATTACTCAGTTACTATAAGGAGACTTGGAATACTTTTACTCACCTGGTCTCAAGTAAATGTCATCATCCGCTTTGACATAGAAATCAGAATCATACAATGCATAGGCAGCCTTAAAAAAAGCTAACCTAAAACTTAAGACAAAATAAGCATCCTGAATAGAGACAACATAATGATATGTAAATACCTCTAATTCCTTACGTTTTGTATGGGAGCCTGCTATACTCCTCTTCGAGATCTAAAAGCACAAAATCATCATATTCTTCAACTTCTCTATTAAGAGCGGCCATCTTGTTCTTTGAATTGCTTTTCCCAATCACGAACCGGAATGCCAGACCAGTAGCTTCCTCCAATCTGCAATGCAGAGAATAAGTGGAAGTGTGGAACCACTGTAAGGCATATAGACAGCATCACCACCAGACGGAAAACAATACTATGAAACCAAAGACGGTAATAATTGCCAAGCATCATGGTCAGAACAATTGGAAAACAAAGTGAAATTAGAGAAAATTCATGTTGCTTGTATATCTTACAGCTGTTGTGGGACTGATTTATCACAGGTAGGCGAGATTTGTCACTGAAATCATTATGCGCTCGAAAGATCAGGCATAACAACTATACCTCAAGATTCAAACTAATGAACTGCCAATGGAAGTGTCAAGTTTCTAAGAGCTTAGGAGTGTGGGTGTGTGTTGTAAGGGTTCTTGCCCCTTTTTTCTTCTTAATACAAAGATACGCAGCTCCCCTGCGTGTTCAAGAAAAGAAAAAAGAAAAAAAAAATGGAAGTGTCAACTGAGAACAAGTACAAATACAACAAAGGGTGAACCAGTTCATGTGGAAGAACAGCATAGTCCACATTCCTGAAGAGCACTAAGCACTAGGAGAGTGGCACCTATGGTGTAAGTGGCCACTGTTTGGAAGTACCACTAAAACAATGCATCTTTTAGCAAAATCATCAGATTCCATCACAAACAAAGAACATTATTGCAAATGAACTAGCACACAAAGAACCAATAAGAAGATATTTCAGAAATGCAGTTACGGAGCAAACCAGAGACAATTCTGCTACCATATAGTGATGTCTAAATTGACAAATGTTTTATCCACATTGACCAATACAGTAATTCATTTAGAGGTAGATCATCAGTATTTGTGATTTTGGTGTTGTGATCTCTGAGAACTAATTGGCAGTGGTGGAATATTGAGTGGATCACGTCTAGATATGAGAAATATCAAAAATGGAAACTGACAAACCAACCCTCATATAATTTTGCAACCAGTCTCACCATATTATACTAATACTACTATAAGAGTAGCCGGCTAGAAGTAACAAAATACATCAACAGTCCGAACTCTAAAAGTCCAGCTAGATCTCGACAGGCAGAAGCGAAAACGAACTAGCAAGCCGTGATACCAGCGACTGACCGAAGTAGACCCTGGCGATCCGCGGGGAGCCACGTTCGGCGCAGCGCGCGGCGGCGGCCAATGGAGCCGAACCCGGTGAAGATCCCGACGAAGGCCATGACCTTGTGGCGGCCGCGCGATCCGGTGGCGAGCGAGGCCGGGAGCTCCGCGGAGCCCGCGGCGGAGCCATCCCCTGGGCGGCGGTCCCACGCGACCGAGACGGAGAGCGGACGCGAGGAGTCGGGGCAGCGGCTGTGACTGTGAGCGACGGACGGGGAGCGCGAGAGGGTGAGCGCGGCGGCGAGGAAGCCGGCGAGGCCGAAGAGGAGGCAGGCCACGGAGAAGGCCGGCGTGGAGAGCAGCCGGCGCAGCGCCCCGCCGCGGCGCGAGGCGGAGGAGGCGAAGAAGACCTTGGGCGAGCCCGGCATGGCGGCTGGCGGGTGGGAGGGTGGGCCGGCCGGCCGGTCCTCCCTGCGCGCGATGCCGGCACGACGGGGTGGGCGGATCGGACGGAGCTCGGGAGGGAGCGGAGTGGTCTGAGGCCACGGCCGTTTGCAAGCCGAGCCGGGGGCCCGCCGATTGGTGCGGCACCTCTTTTTTCTCTTGGGTTTGGCAAAGTGCCCAGGACAAAGAGGGCCATGGCCCATGTGGTGGATCATAGTATTGAGCAGCCAGCCAGCTCAGCAGAAATCGGAATGGGGTACGAAACTCGCATGAAGCGGTAGAGTACGGTTAGGCACAAGTATAGTGGTACTACAAGGTCTACGAGGAGAGTTTCAAAAAAAAAAGTCTACTAAGAGTTCATCAAGGTGTCCTTTATGAATATTGGTCTCGTTCGCTTCGCTGAAAAAACAAGCCGAAATACTGTTCCGGCTGATTTGTTGTGAGAGAAAACACAGTTCTGGCTGAAAAAGACATATTATAAGATAAACGAACAAGGTCATTGACTTATGAACTGACATTCATCAAGATTAATCTTCGAAGTTCGATGGCCATGTGCTAGCTCGAGGGCTCGAGGCTGACCTGGCGCTACTCTTTCATCTTTGTTATCGACGTCTGATTTACCAAATTGAATTTTCTTTGACACGCCAAATTGAATTTTCACGATTCTTTGCTTGTTTCTGTTCCAACTTCCAACGACAACGAGACGATCAAGTCGGTTATTTTCTTTATATATTGCGCGGTACTCCCTTTTTCTTTTTTTTCACCGTCGTCACATTTGTAGTTTTCTTTCTTAGCGCAAAAGCATTGGTGTTGTCTTCTTGACTATATGATGTAGAGTCACGTAATTTTAAGATAACTTAATAGACAATCTGTAAAATAATTGTTTTTTAAATTGTCTCATACTAACTAACGATTTTTTAGTTTATGCATAAAATAAAATTAAAGTTGTGAGTTGCATGATAACGACAACAGCTCAGTCGATGGTACAATAGTTGTCTTATAGTCCTAAATTTTAGCACAGAGGCATTTGTTTCATGAAACAACGATCTCTTTCTCTATCTCTCCCTTTCTTCATATCATCAAAAATTCTAAATGGCACTGCATGCGATAGAGTATGAAACCGCTAACATGTAGCAATGTGCTTTCCCTTATCGCGATAATATTGTTTTGGTTTAAGTATTAAACACCCCCCCCCCCCCCCCCCCCCCCCACTCATTCCAAAAATCTCCGAGCGGTGCCCAGCAGGAGGCTGACTTGGACAATGCTTTTATTCTCACTCCTCTATCTCTTCCTCTTCTCATATACTCCCTTCGTCCATAAAAAAATACAATTCTCATTTTTCGAGAAGTCAAACAGTTTAAGCTTTGACTAAATTTATATAAAAAAGTACAAACATTTATGATACAAAGTAAGTACCATTAGATTAGTTATAGAATATGCTTTTATAATAAATTTATTTGGAGACCTAAATGTTAATAATATTTGCTATAAACTTGGTCAAATTTAAACTTCTTTAACCGGCACGCATCTCATAATTGCATTCTTTTGTGGACGGAGATAGTACTTCCTTCGTTCAAATCACAAGTCGTTGTGATGTTTTTTAGATATATAGATATGTCATACATAGCTTTTATTATATATAGAAATAATGTATATCTAGATGTGTAACAAAAGTTATGCATCTAGAAAAAGACAACAAACTTATAATTTAGAATAAAGAAAGTATCCAGTCATTCTCCCATGAGAGGTCAATTCAAGGTTTGCGCTCGATCTCTCTTTTTCTCCATCTCTTTCTCTTCAGCATGTTCATTTTTTCCTCTTGTGTTAGGGAGATGTTTGGTGTAGAGTAAAATGCGGCTCTACCCATTCAAGGCGTCCATATACTCCCTCCAAGTTACATACGCGCGGCGTATACGGCCGGCCAACGTATGGTGTACGATTAATCATGTACGTGCACTAGCTCATAGGCAATCTCATCCCTAGCAAGTTACGAGTGTGATTATACAGCCACATTCCCCTACGACGTGCAAAGCTTGGTTCTCCTGCCTGTGCATCTCTGTGCGGCGTCCACGGTCCATGCAAAGCATATGCATTTTTACGTACACAAATCCTGCATGTACGTATTATTTCGTGGGCTGCCACGTTATTAGCTGGACCTGTGCTTGTGACAGCCGGTGGCGCCGTGGTGGAGTCCATGCAGATTCCAGAATCTTGTAGGTGGACTACACTATTACAAAAACGATTTATGGCAACGTCTCTCTTTCTTTGTAGGAGTGGCTTTATATTGAGCCGCCCTTATAAATGGTTGACAAATGAGCCGTCTTTACAAATGGATTTGTAGGAGAGGCCGGTGTTATTAGCCGCCCCTACAAATGGTCCAATTTATAGGAGTGGCTCTATATCCAGCCGCCCCTATAAATCGGATTTGTCGGGGCGGTTCAATATTAAAGCGTTCCTATAAATCGGCGGCATGCATGTGGCTGACACACCTCCCGCACGACACGGCACCAACCCCACCATTGCGGGGCACAGGGCACTAACCCTACCGTCTGCCTTGCCTGGGGACGAGAGAAAAACAAAGGCTCCGTGCAAATTAAAGCGTACACGTAGGTAAGGCTGGGCAAAAATAACCGAGAACCGAACCGAAAGAACTGGAACCGAAAATTTCGGTTCCTTATTCGGTTCCTGATATTGAAGAACCGAAATAACTGAAGAAAATTTGGTTCCTACTCTCGGTTAACCGAATTAACCGAAAGAACCGAATTACATGAATTATACTTCACTTACTTGTATTTTGTAGGATTATGTGTAGTGTTTTATATTTGAACTGTTATATATTTGTGTTACTATATTGCTATTGTTTTCTTATATATTATTATTATTAAAAATGAATATAGTGTTGCATAAATTTGCCTTAGAACAAATATATTTATTATTGTCTTGAGGTCTTCTGAAAAAATTTGGTTAGTTCGGTTAGAACCGGAACCGAACCGAAATAACCGAGAACCGAAATGCTCGGTTCCTAAAAATTTTTGGAACCGATCGGTTCCCGTTTTCTAGGAACCGAATTTCTTCGATAACCGAAGGAACCGAACCAAAACCGAACCGAGAACCGAACGCCCACCCTGACACGCAGGCCGCAGGCAGGTGCAACGGCAACGGCAAGAGCTCGGCCGGCGCTGGCAGCAGGCGTCGCGCGTCCACGGTACATGTACTCCGCTGGAGCTGGACGCGCGATGGGCGGGCGGCTGGCGACTGACCTGCCGACCTAGCACTAGCAGCACGAGTATTAAAAATTAAGTATTAAAATTCAAATTTTGTAAAGAATGTCGGATGGAGAAACAAACAAAATGAAAGTTGTAGATCTCGAAAAGTTATGAAACTTTGTGGTTGACAACTTTTTAATTTGAAATCATCTTGTCAAGGAAAACTACGTTTGAATTTCCAAAAAATTAAAATTTTAATTTTTTAAATGACCTCGGATGGACAAATAGTAAAAATGAAAGTTGTAGATCTTAAAAAGTTATGAAACTTTGTAGTTGATAACTTTCTCATTTGAAATCATCTTGTCATCGAAAACTACGTTCGAATTTCTCAAATTTGAAATTCAAATTTTATTAATGACCTCGGATGGAGAAACTATCAAAATAAAAGTTGTAGATCTCGAAAAGTTATAAAACTTTGTAGTTGACAAATTTTTCATTTGAATTAGTTTAGGACCTCAAACAATCAATTTATGCTCAGTTTTGTATAATACGTGGGGAATCAAATTAGATTGTAAACATAAGTGAATGTGAGGTGCAATGGTAGAGGAGATGGCGTGCGAGGGAGAGGTCGTCGGTTCGAATCCCGGCCGACGCAAAGTATGCAAAAATCATGAAAAAATACTACAACCCAACGTAAAGTGTGCAAAAATCATGAAAAAATGCTACAATCATAGAGTGGGTTGTGTGGCTACCGGTAGGGACCTCCTTGGATTAAAAAAATACTATTTTTTGCCTATTTTTTCATGATTTCTGGAAATTAATTTGTAGGAGCGGCTGGATATTAAGCCGCCCCTACAAATCGACGATTTGTAGAGACGGTTGGGTAGGGGCGGTCGACGACCTCTCCTTCGCATACCATCTCCTCTACCATTGCACCTCACATTCACTCGTGTCTACAATCTATTTTGATTCCCCACATATTATACAAAACTGAGCATAAATTGATTGTTTGAGGCCCTAAACTAATTCAAATGAAAAAGTTGTCAACTACAAAGTTTTATAACTTTTCGAGATCTACAACTTTCATTTTGGTAGTTTCTCCATCTGAGGTCATTAATAAAATTTAAATTTCAAATTTAAGAAATTCGAATGTAGTTTTCGATGACAAGATGATTTCAAATGAGAAAGTTATCAACTACAATGTGCAAAAATCGTGAAAAATGCTACAACCATAGAGTGGGTTGTGTGGCTACCGGTGGGGACCTCCTTGGATTAAAAAAATTGCTATTTTTTACCTCTTTTTCGTGATTTCTGGAAATTAATTTGTAGGGGCGGCTGGATATTGAGCCGCTCCTACAAATCGACGATTTGTAGAGACGGTTGGGTAGAGGCGGCTGACCAAACCGCCCCTACAAATAGTGTGGAGCCGCCTCTATAAATCTTTTTTTACGTAGTGCTATCGCACGAGATAGCTGCAGCAAATGGATAGGCTTCACCTCAGCGCACTTGTGGGCAACCGGGCGGAGTACCAGCAGAGACAGGGTGAGCCACGCCATGCTCTCGCCTCGCGGACGCCGGCGGGCCGCCTCGCGCTGCCGCATGTGCCTCGCGCGCGGACGGGATGGAGACGTCGCCTCGCGCTGCTGCCTGTGTAGGCCGCTGACTAGGCTGCCGGTGGGCCACCTCACTATTCGCCACCACCTCACCGACCCGCGCATGCACACTGGCAAGCAGCGTGCCTCGCCTCGTTGTGCCCTGAACGCGGAAGGGGGCACCGTCCTGGATGCTCTCGACGACACTCTATGTGAACCCGAGGAAGATGACGACAGATGATGAGTAGCAGCGCATGAGAGCAGGAGCGACGTGAAGTGGAAGGGGAGCTGGATGGATCGGGCGAAGGTGCGGAGAGAAATTTTTTTAATTTTAACACTTTTTGAAAACTAATTTTAAATCTAATACGGTTGGGTTTTTTTAAAACTAACACTTTTGGCCGCGTCTATTGCCCTGGCGCGGCCAAATGCTTGTGCCTCGCCATGCATGGTGGCGCGACAGCGGGCTGACGTGGCGGCGACCGAAATCGCTGACTAGTGACATGGTAGGGCTCTGCCGCGCCACCAATCTTAGCGCGGCACTGTCGCGCCCTGATCCATGGCGCGGCAGAGCCGAATAAAACCCCCACGGTCAGTCTCGCTGCCCGAGCAGTAAGGCCGCCTGGCCGCCGTGCCTGCGTCCGCCCGCACCAGCCCGCTGCCGAGCATGCCGGCCGCCGCGCCATGAATGCCGGCAGCCCACCCCCGCTCGGCCCTCCCATTGCCGCCTCCCTCCCTTCCCTTTCACTCCCCGGCCGCCTCCCTCCCTCTGCGTCCTCGTTCAAGGTAATGACGCACATTTTATTTTCGTTTGAATGGTGGATAGGATATTATGAATGGGAGTTAAGGTTAGGAGGAAAATTATGTTTGGAAACTATGGTCTACGGTTTGAAGGAAGATATTAGTTTGATTTTGTTAATGTTAAGGTTAATTATTTAGTTAGAAGTATATTTACCATGTATTTTTTTTGTTGCTATAATTGTCGGTTATATTATTTTAGTTGCATTGCAAATAATTATATTTTACATTAATTTGCGTTGTTTTGATTGATGTTTAATTTGAACCATTTTATTAGATGGAAGACATGTTTCGGGAGCAGTTATGGCAAAAATGGGGTCGTCCTAGAGAATTGTACCCCGACGAGTATAGCAAAGATGCCCCCGTCCCTCCTGAACTCACTGTCCCTAACTGTGACTGTGGTCGTCCGGTCGACGTGTTTCAATCAAGACATCCAGACACAGCGGCTCGTTGCTTCTACACATGCAGTCGTTTTAATGTAAGTAATTGTTTCCGTATGTTTTTTTTTCTTCATTTGTATTACTAGGTTACTAATATTTTATTGGAATTTTGTTGTGTAGGCCTATGAGAGGTGCTTTTTCTTTCAGTGGATCGACGGTGCAGACAAGTTTAACCCCAGGTACCTCCTTTTCGATGTTTGGTGGAGAGGGCGACATCCACAAGAGCACTTCGAACGGTGGGTTCCACCTCCCCCTTACCCCCCTCCAATGACGCCTAAGGAGGAGCACTTAGCCACAGTTAGAGACTCGAGGAACCTCTTCTGTGCCATTGCGGAGAACGAGTCATGATAAACCCTGACAATACGTTGGAGTTTGTGTGTCCAAACAAGCATGAAGTAAGTGCAAAGTGTATGTGTTGAAATATTGAGCTATATGTGTCGTGTACTAATGTCATGTTATTTAGGTGCATTTAATGGTGAAGTGTCGTTTCAAGGAGTGGTTGTATGGTCCTAAGAACAAATGGCCCGAAGAACCTCCAAAAGCAAAGCAAAAGAAGAAAGAAAGGTTAATTTACAAAACACCGCCAGTCAAGTGCGAATGTGGTGTTAAATCCAACTACGGTCTAGTCCCTTTGGAGCTTGGAATAGACCATTATTGCAGCCATATGATTGGCTATGATAAGGTTGGTTATTTTTGTGGTAACCATGAAATCATATTTTGTTTCTTTTGCTAAGACATATATGATATAATTTATCGTTTGAATAGAGCACTAGAAAATGCAGGTGGGAATGTTATGATGGTCAAGCTAAGTTCTTGGATGAACTAAAGGGGAAGCAAGTAATTACATGAAAGAGGGGATATGGACCTGACTACGTCACCCTTTTCGTTAAACATCACAAAGACAAGATGCGTGAGTTTGCTAGACAACACGGTATTTGTAACCCGATCGATGTTGGGCTTGTCAAATGGGGATTGGAGAGATGGATGACATTAGAGGAGGAGAGGGCAAGGAAGGAGGCAAGGGAGGAGACAAGAGTACTGATGCAGATCTTGAATGAGCATATTGTTTCATTATGTGCCAGTGAGTGCTTGGAAGCCTTTTTTTCGTTGCCTGATTTTAAATGTAATATAGTCGCGTTGCTAACTGATTGCATTTTATACATGAAGGAATTGGATGCAGCGAGGACCATGTTGCAGAGGTGGCTCATGTAGGGTACAAGGAAAAGAAGTTAGATGAGCACAGAAAGCGAGCTGGTCACACCGTTGAATCACCGATTGTGTTGTCTAATGAGGGGGACGAGGATGAAGACGACACTGCCAGACTCAGTGAGCTCATCGCTCTATCAGAGGCGGGCTACAGGTGAATGAGATTAAAGACGACACTGGTAGACTGAGCGAGCTCATCGCTCTAGCAGAGGCGGGCTTGTAGGCAGAGGAGGCTGAGGACGACACTAGCAGACTGAGCCTAGCCACAGCAACAGGGTTGTGGTTGAGGATTGGTACTCGGACCATGAGTTGTTTACTCAGTATGTTTCTGACTAAGGATTTTTTATTACGCCATCTGTTAGTTCCATGCTTTATTAATGATCAATGTAGCTATGTATTAGAAATTCTATTGTGTTGTCTTATATTCCATTTGAACTACTAATGTATTGTACCCATGTATCATGTACTCAGATTAACCATGATCGATCTTAAGTGATCACATCTGTTTGTATCATGCGTTCAAAATTTCTAAAACAAACGTAATCGGGTGAAATTATCTCGAATACAACGCCGTAGCCCACTGGTTCGGCCGTGTGAAAGGTCCTAATATGGCTAGAGGGGGGTGAATAGCCTATTTAAAAATCTACAAATCAACTAGAGCAATTTGATTAGTATGACAAATAGCATAATGCAAACTTGCTCTAGCTCTATAGGGGTTGCAAGCCACCTATCCAACAATTCTAGCTGCAATGATTACTTAGGCACACAACTTGCAATGTAATTACTTACTAAGAGCTCTCAATCTTGCTACTCTAAAGAGCTCAACTAGATGAATGTAAATAATAAAGCAAGCTCTCAATTCTAATTACACTAAAGAGCTTGTATCAACTAGTTTACAAGAATGTAAATGAGTGAGTAGGGTGATTATACCGACATGTAGGGGATGAACCAATCACAAAAAGAATATATAGCCAATCACCGAGAGAATGCCAAAGACAAGAGACAATCGATTTTCTCCCGAGGTTCACGTGCTTGCCAACATGCTACGTCCCCGTTGTGCCGACCAACACTTGGTGGTTTGGCAGCTAAGAGGTGTTTCACAAACCTCGTCCACACGATTGGACACTGCAAGAACCAACCCACAAGCAAGGTAACTCAATGACACGAGCAATTTACTAGAGTTACCTTTCGGCGCTCCGCCGGGGAAGGTACAACTCCCCTCACAATCACCGGAGACGGCCACGAACAATCACCAACTCGTGCCGATCCTCCACCGCTGCACCGAGCCGTCTAGGTGGTGGCAACCACCAAGAGTAACAAGCGAAATCCATAGCGCAACATGAATACCAAGTGCCTCTAAATGCAATCACTCAAGCAATGCACTTGGATTCTCTCCCAATCTCACAAAGCTGATGAATCAATGATGGAGATGAGTGGGAGGACTTTGACTAAGCTCACAAGGTTGCTATGTCAATAAAAATGTGCAAGAGAGTGAGCTTGAACTGGCCATGGGGCTTAAATAGAAGCCCCCACAAAATAGAGCCGTTGTACCCCTTCACTAGGCAAAACGCGCTCTGATCGGACGCTCCGGTCATACTTACTGGACCCTGGACACAGCGTCCGGTCCACATATGTAAGCCATGTGTCATTCTGAGTTAAACTTGAGCCGCCAGATCACAACGGCTATTAACTGACTGGACGCTCCGGCAAAACTGACCAGACGTTGAACCACTAGCGTCCGGTCATTTACAGTAAGGGTCCAAATCCGGTTTTCTTCGATCGGACGGATCCTGTCCACCTTGACCGGACACAGACCAGCGTCCGGTGCTAAACCCTAGTCACTGTGTTGCCATGTTAGTTTGACCGGACGCAGAAACCAGCGTCCGGTGCATCTCAGGTCCAGCGTCCGGTGCAACACCGAAACTGGCGACCTCTCTGCCACACCTGACCGGACGCGCCGGTCCACCCAAGATCAGCGTCCGGTCACTCACAGTGACCTCCAATTTTTCTGTCTAGGGTGCTGGTGGCACCGTCGGACTGTCCGCACTCTACGGGCGGACCCTCCACCGGTGGAGTTTCTTGCCCTTGCACCTAAACTTCACCACCCTTGATCAAATGTGCCAACCACCAAGTGTATCACCTTGTGCACATGTGTTAGCGTATTTTTACAAACATTTTCAAGGGTGTTATGACTCCACTAGATCCTAAATGCATATGCAATGAGTTAGAGCATCTAGTGGCACTTTGATAACTGCATTCCGATCTGAGTTTCACCCCTCTTAATAGTACGGCTATCAATCCTAAATGTGATCACACTCACTAAGTGTCTTGATCACCAAAACAAAATGGCTTCTATATTTTATACCTTTGCCTTGAGCCTTTTGTTTTTCTCTTTCTTCTTTTCCAAGTTTAAGCATTTGACCATCACCATTGTCATGATCTTCGCCATTGCTTTATCACTTGGAGTAGTGCTACCTATCTCATAATCATCTTGATAAACTAGGTTAGCACTTAGGGTTTCATCAATTAACCAAAACCAAACTAGAGCTTTCAATCTCCCCCTTTTTGGTAATTGATGACAACCCTTATACAAAGATATGAATTAAAGTTCATTTGAATCCATGTTGCTTGCCCAAGCATATTTACCATGTGTAAAGGATATGGACAAGTTTCATGAACTCCAAATGATAGCAATTGCTCCCCCTACATATGTGCTAAGAGTTTGGATTGAAGCTTTGCACATATGATTAGATAGGAAATATAGGAGTCAATTTCTACCAAATGATGCTAAGGTATAAGAGATGGACCTTTGAAGCGTGATACCAATCGGAGTGCACCAATACACCATCCTTAGCACCATTAGTAACTAGACATATACAAGAACTAGAATACCCCGTGAGATCAACATTACATGCAAGGGTCTAGTTTCCATAGAATGAACATAAGTCTAGTTACTTAGCCTATGCATGCTAGTTTTTTATTTCAACATTCAAACCTACAACTAGCATACACCACACAAGCATGGATATTTAAAATTAAACTTATGCCATGCAAGGAAACATATGTAATGCTCATTCAAATGCACCATACAAGTTTATGAGCTTGCTCCCCCTATTTGTATGCTCAAAATTTGAATTGATCCCCTTCTTTTGTCATATATTATCTCTTCTCCTTTGTTTCACTATCTTTATACACTATTTCTCCCCCTTTGTCATCAATGACCACAAAGGCTTAAAATATAGATAGGGTAGGATTAATTATGTCAACAATTTGCACAAAAGGTGGCCTCAAATTATAGATATGTTGGGGTGAGACCATGTAAAATGAGGATCATTTTCCCAATTTGGTTCAATCTAGATTACTTGCAAAAGATATTTAACTCGGTTTGATCCAAGGACAAGCTTCTTCACACCTCCAAATAAGGGTTATCTTGTACCATATTGAGTTAAACACTTATAGCTCATTTTCTAAATCAAACACTAGATTTACAAGCCCACAAACATGTCATATGCTACCACTAAATCATTTCAAACATACAAGCAATAGTGGTACCATACAAGCATCAAATTCATTTAATCTTCATGAATGATCCTATTCAAATGTGAAATATGTCTAAATGCACTAATCATGTCCTTAGCAAGGATGTATGCCATGCCAATCAACTTTTACCTTGGATTGCTCGAAGGAGAGGCATGTCATATAATAGGGGTGCATCAACACATATTGGAGAAGTCAAGTATGTTCAATTCATTCCTTAGCTTACAAAACC
Organism: Miscanthus floridulus; assembly: GCF_019320115.1. NCBI lineage: Eukaryota > Viridiplantae > Streptophyta > Magnoliopsida > Poales > Poaceae > Miscanthus > Miscanthus floridulus. The sequence continues at coordinate 23,434,693 of NC_089597.1, forward strand.
TCTTCTCATCAAGTGGCTTGGTGAATATGTCGGCAAGTTGATCTTCGGTGCCCACACTCTCTATGCAAATGTCCCCTTTTTATTGGTGATCTCTTATGAAGTGATGACGGACATCCATATGTTTTGTTCTTGAGTGTTGAACCGGGTTGTTGGTGAGCTTTACGGCACTTTCATTGTCATATAACAATGGCACTTGCTTGAACTTGATTCCAAAATCACTCAAGGTAGCCTTCATCCAAAGTAATTGAGCACAACAACTATCGGCCGAAATGTACTCCACTTCGGCGGTTGAAAGTGCTATACTATTTTGCTTCTTTGATGACCAAGATACAAGTGATCTTCCCAATAGTTGACATATGCCCGATGTGCTCTTTCTCTCAACTTTGCATCCTGCATAATCGGAATCCGAATATCCAATCAACTCAAATCTTGCTCCTTTTGGATACCATAATCCAACATGTTGTGTATGCTTTAAATACCTCAATATTCTCTTAGTTACCTTCAAATGACTTTCTCTTGGTGAGGCTTGAAATCTAGCACACATGCATACACTAAACATCACATCCAGCCTTAATGCGGTCACATAGAGTAGGCTTCCAATCATAGACCGATACATCTTTTGATCCACCATGTTGCCACTAGCATCACTATCCAAGCTTCCACTTGTCCCCATTGATGTACTAATAGCTTTACTCTCATCCATTTCAAACTTCTTGAGCATGTCCTTGATATACTTGCCTTGACTCACAAATGTGCCATTCTTCATTTGCTTGATTTGAAGACCAAGGAAGTAACTAAGCTCTCCAATCATGGACATCTCAAACTCACTTGCCATCATCTTGCCAAACTCCTCACAAAATTCTTGATTTGTTGATCCAAAGATGATATCATCAACATAGATTTGTATTACAAACAAGTCATTTCTAAGCTTCTTGGTGAAGAGAGTGGTGTCAACCTTTCCCATCTTGAATCCCTTAGAGAGTAGGAAATTCCTCAATCTCTCATACCATGCTCTAGGTGCTTGTTTCAATCCATACAAAGCTTTTCTCAACTTGTAGACATGGTTGGGTTTCTTCTCATCTTCAAAACCGGGAGGTTGCTCAATATACACAAGCTCATTGATGTACCCATTTAGAAATGCACTTTTCACATCCATTTGGTACAACTTGATGTTGTGGGCACAAGCATAAGCTAGCAAGATCCTAATTGCTTCCAATCTTGCAACTAGGGCATATGTTTCTCCAAAGTCAAGACCTTCAACTTGAGTGTAACCTTGAGCCACTAATCTTGCTTTGTTCCTTATTACTATCCTATCTTGATCTTGCTTGTTCCGAAAGACCCACTTAGTTCCAATCATGTTATGATCCTTAGGCCTCTCAACTAAATCCCATACTTGGTTTCTTGTGAAGTTGTTTAGCTCTTCATGCATAGCATTGATCCAATCAACATCATTCAAAGCTTTATCTATCTTCTTAGGTTCAATAGATGACACAAATAAGAAGTACTCACAAAATGATGCCAATCTTAATCTAGTTTGCACACCTCTTAAAATATCACCAATTATAGTGTCTAATGGATGATCTCTTGCAACATTGGTTGGTTGAAGCACTTGCACTTGATTGCTAGCATTTGATCGATCACTAGGTTGAGATGATGAACTAGCCATTTGTTGATCTCGCACATTGCCATCACTAGTGCTTGCTTGGATTTTATTATGAGAACCACTAGCTTGCACATTTGAGTTAGAGAGCACTTGATTCTTGTCATCTTCAACATCAATCACCTCTCTAGGCCTTATATCACGAATGTCCATGTGCTTCATTGCATTGATCAATAGAGTGCCTTTCACATCATCTAGGTTCTCATCTTCCTCTTGGGAACCATTTGTTTCATCAAACTCCATATCATGAACCTCCTCAAGAGTACCACTAGCCAAATTCCAAACGCTATAAGCCTTGCTAGTAGTAGAGTAACCAAGCAAGAAGCATTCATCAAATTTCTTCTCAAATTTGCTCAATCTAGTGCCTTTCTTCAATATATAGCATTTGCAACCAAAGACCCAAAAGTATGCTATGTTTGGCTTTCTTCCATTCAATAGCTCATAGGGTGTCTTCTCCATCATGGGGTGACAATAGAGTCAGTTGCTATAGTAGCAAGCCGTGTTGATTGCTTCGGCCCAAAAAGAATGACTCACATTGTACTCACTTAACATTGATCTTGCCATGTCAATCAAAGTTCTATTCTTTCTTTCAACTAAGCCATTTGATTGAGGAGTATACTTGGCCGAGAATTGATGTCTAATTCCAAATTCATCACACAACTCATCAATTCTAGTGTTCTTAAATTCACTACCATTGTCACTTCTTACTTTCTTGATTGTTGTTTCAAACTCATTGTGAATGCTCTTGACAAAAGATTTGAAAGTTGCAAACACATCACTCTTGTCAATAAGAAAGAAGACCCATGTATATCTAGTGAGATCATCCACAATCACAAATCCATACTTATTTCCACCAATGGTAGTGTATGTGGTTGGTCCAAATAAATCCATATGCATCAACTCAAATGCCTTAGATGTACTCAACATGCTCTTCTTAGGATGTGTATTACCAACTTGCTTTCCGGCTTGACATGCACTACATAGCTTATCTTTCTCAAAAGTGACATCCTTCAAGCCTCTAACTAAGTCATGCTTGATTAACTTGTTCAATTGTTTCATTCCAACATGACCAAGCCTTCTATGCCATAACCAACCCAAGCTAGACTTAGTGATCAAATATGTTGACAATTGAGCTTCTTTAGCATTGAAATCAACTAAGTATAGATTCTCATATCTAAATCCTTTGAATATCAAGTTAGAGCCATCTACACTTATGATTTCTACATCATCCACACCAAATATGCACTTGAAACCAAGATCACACAATTGAGCTACCGACAATAGGTTGAAGTTCAAGCTCTCTACTAGTAGCACATTGGAAATACTCAAGTCATTGGATATTGCAATCTTACCAAGCCCTTTGACCTTGCCTTTGCCATTGTCACCAAATGTGATACTATCAATCCCATTGCTCTTGTTTTCATTGATTGAATTGAATATTCTTGGATCACCGGTCATGTATTGTGTGCACCCACTATCAAGCACCCAATGCCTTCCTCCGACTTTATAATTTACCTACAAAAGAAGATCAATTCTTTTTAGGTACCTAAACTTACTTGGGTCCTTGTAGGTTAGTTACCAAGGTCTTTGGTATCCAAATGGCCTTCTTCTTTGGGCCCACAATTGGTGTACCAATAAACTTAGCCTTCACACCATTGGCACCCTTATAAAGCATGTAACAAGAATCAAATTTGATTGAGGATACATTAGGTAGCTTGTTCTTGTTAATCTTGCAATGTTGCTCTATATGCCCAACTTGCTTGCATCTATTGCAAAATCGACCATTGCCCTTCACAAAGCTAGCTTTGGGAGTGACAAAGGCCTCCTTGCCTTTCTTGGGGGTATAGCCTAATCCCTCTTTGTTGAGAGAAAATCTTTGGCTACCCAAGCACTTTAGCAAGTGGGCCTCTCCACCATAGGCATTGCCTAAGGCACGAGTGAGCTCATTCACCTCCTTTTTGAGGTTCTCATTTTCCACCATAAGTGATGCATCATTTATAGATGGAGTGGAGGTGGTAGTGCTATAAGGAGAGTTAGTGGGAGCAATAGCAATAGGCTTATAAGTAGATTCATCAATAAGATCACATGTTAGTCCCACATCACATGTTATGATCACTTGCTCCTTCTTGGCTTCCTCCACTTTGACTTGCTCAATGAGAGAGGAGTGAGCCTTTTCAAGCTTAGAGTGAGCTTTGCCAAGCTTCTCATGGGCTTCCATTAGCCTCTCATAAGTTGCATTGAGCTCATCAAGGGATTGCTCAAGAAATTTGACTTTCTTATTCAATTCCTTGCACTCCTTTCTCTTCATCTCAAAGCAAGTATGCACTTGCTTACACATGTCCATGAGCTCCTCCTTGGAGTACTCCTCATCATCATCATCATCACTCCTACAAGCATCACTTTCACATTCATCAGCATCACTCACATCATATTTTACCTTGGTAGGTTTTGCCATAAGGCACGTCGATGGAGTGTCGAAGATGGAGGGCTTGTTGTTGATGGCAATGCTTGCTAGTGCTCTCTTGATAGATTTCTTGTCATAATCACTAGAGCTATCACTATCCGAAGAGCCATCACTATCCCATGTGACCACATAGCCTCCACCCTTCTTCTTCTTTTGGAAGGTCATTCTCTTCTCCTTCTTCTCCTTGTTTTCTTTCTTATCCTCCTTGTGCTTCTTCTTCTCATCCTCATCATTGTCACTATTGTATGGATAATTTGCTACAACATGATCGGGGCTTTTGCAATTGTAGCATCTTCTCATATACTCTTTCTTCTTGGTGTGATCTCTTCTCTTTCTTGCACCATAGCCCTTCTTCTTCATGAACTTGCCCATCTTGCGCACAAAGAGAGCCATAGCTTCATCATCAATATCACTAAGATCATCATCACTTGATTCTTTCTTGGACTTGCCCTTGTTCTTTGATGATGATGAGCTAGCCTTGAATGCTATGCTTTTCTTCTTCTTGTCTTCTTCTTCCTTCTTGTCATCCTTGTCATCCCCCTCCCTTTCCACACGGTATGTCTCTTGTGTCATGACATCACCTAGTACTTAGTTGGGGTAATATCCTTTAATCCTCCTCTTATGATTAGCAATCTTAACATCTCAAATCTTAGAGGTAGGCACATCAAGAACCGATGAGAGACGTCATCATCCTTGATCTTCTCTCCCAAAGCCTTTAAGTCATTGACAATTACTTGCAATCGATGGAACATCTCCGGAATGCTCTCATCTTCCTTCATCTTGAAGCTTGTCAATTTGTCCTTGAGGATATACAACTTGGCACTCTTCACCGCCGGTGTGCCCTCATATGTTTCCTCCAATCTCTTCCACACCTCATTTGCTCTTTCACAATCCTTGATTTGCTCAAACATCTTGGAATCAATGGCATTGTATATAGTGTTGAGAGCCATTGTATTGCATTGCTTGTTGATCTTATCTTGGTTGGTGGGATCATCGGGATCAATGATAGCATAGTCATTCTTGGTCACTTCCCATACTTGATCATTGATTGAACCAAGATGCATCCTCATCTTTCTCTTCCAATAATCATAGCATGTGCCATCAAAGAATGGTGGTTTGCCCCCCACATAGTTGAACACAACTTGAGCCATAATTTGACACCGAGGTTGTTAAGCCTTTAATCAAACGGTGACCACGGCTCCGATATCACTTGAAAGGTCCTAATATGGCTAGAGGGGGTGAATAACCTATTTAAAAATCTACAAATCAACTAGAGCAATTTGATTAGTATGACAAATAACGTAATGCAAACTTGCTCTAGCTCTACAAGGGTTGCAAGCCACCTATCCAACAATTCTAGTTGCAATGATTATTTAGGCACACAACTTGCAATGTAATTACTCACTAAGAGCTCTCAATCTTGCTACTCTAAAGAGCTCAACTAGATGAATGTAAATAATAAAGCAAGCTCTCAATTCTAATTACACTAAAGAGCTTGTATCAACTAGTTTGCAAGAATGTAAATGAGTGAGTAGGGTGATTATACCGACATGTAGGGGATGAACCAATCACAAGAAGAATAGATAGTCAATCGCCGGGAGAATGCCAAAGACAAGAGACAATCGATTTTCTCCCGAGGTTCACGTGCTTGCCAACACGCTACGTCCCCGTTGTGTCGACCAACACTTGGTGGTTCAGCGGCTAAGAGGTGTTTCACAAACCTCGTCCACATGATTGGACACCGCAAGAACCGACCCACAAGCGAGGTAACTCAATGACATGAGCAATTTACTAGAGTTACCTTTCGGCGCTCCGCCGGGGAAGGTACAACTCCCCTCACAATCACCGGAGACGGCCACGAACAATCATCAACTCGTGCCGATCCTCCACCGCTGCACCGAGCCATCTAGGTGGTGGCAACCACTAAGAGTAACAAGCGAAATCCACAGCGCAACACGAATACCAAGTGCCTCTAGATGCAATCACTCAAGCAATGCACTTGGATTCTCTCCCAATCTCACAAAGCTGATGAATCAATGATGGAGATGAGTGGGAGGACTTTGGCTAAGCTCACAAGGTTGCTATATCAATGAAAATGTGCAAGAGAGTGAGCTTGAACCGGCCGTGGAGCTTAAATAGAAGCCCCCACGAAATAGAGCCGTTGTACCCCTTCACTAGGCAAAACGCGCTCTGACCGGATGCTCCGGTCATACTGACCGGACCCTGGACATAGCGTCCGGTCCATAGATGTAAGCCACGTGTCATTCTGAGTTAAACTTGAGCCGCCAGATCACAATGGCTATTAACTGACCGGACGCTCTAGCAAAACTGACCGGACGCTGAACCACCAGCGTCCGGTCGTTTACAGTAAGGGTCCAAATCCAGTTTTCTTTGATTGGATGCGTCCGGTCCACCTTGACCGGACATAGACCAGCGTCCGGTGCTAAACCCTAGTCACTGTGTTGCCATGTCAGTTTGACCGGACGCAGAAACCAGCGTCCGGTGCATCTCAGATCCAGCGTCCGGTGCAACACCGAAACTGGCGACCTCTCTACCACACCTGACCGAACACGCCGGTCCACCCAAGATCAGCATTCGGTCACTCACAGTGACCTCCAATTTTTCTGTCTAGGGTGCCGGTGGCACCGTCGGACTGTCCACACTCTACGGACGGACACTCCGTCGGTGGAGTTTCTTGCCCTTGCACCTAAACTTCACCACCCTTGATCAAATGTGCCAACCACCAAGTGTATCACCTTGTGCACATGTGTTAGCGTATTTTTACAAACATTTTCAAGGGTGTTATGACTCCACTAGATCCTAAATGCATATGCAATGAGTTAGAGCATCTAGTGGCACTTTGATAACCGCATTCCGATACGAGTTTCACCCCTCTTAATAGTACGGCTATCAATCCTAAATATGATCACACTCACTAAGTGTCTTGATCACCAAAACAAAATGGCTCCTATATTTTATACCTTTGCCTTGAACCTTTTGTTTTTCTCTTTCTTCTTTTCCAAGTTTATGCATTTGACCATCACCATGCCATCACCATTGTCATGATCTTCGCCATTGCTTCATCACTTGGAGTAGTGCTACCTATCTCATAATCATCTTGATAAACTAGGTTAGCACTTAGGGTTTCATCAATTAACCAAAACCAAACTAGAGCTTTCACCGTGCCATAGCCCAGGTTCTGCCGTGCCAGAGTCCATGGCAAGTGACGCACCATAGACCATGGTGCGGCAGTGACGCGGACAGGCAACATCTAGCTTCAATTGAGTTGTTTTGGTGCTGTACAAAACTACAAGTGCTGCCGCGACCATGCGCAAGTTGAAATGAACATGAAGCAAATAAATGGACAACAAGTTGCCATATAATATTTTCATTGGTTTATGAGTCTACAAGTTTTCGATGACAATATTTGTGTGGAAGAAGGAGGTCGTCGTACTCCACCTCAAGAAGGGGGTATAGCTGCTGCAGCGTGGGAGGGGCCATCCTGTTACAAATTGATAAATAAAGGGTTAGAGTATTCAAATTAACAATATTCAGATTAACATTATGTAGCATTGCAAAATTTGAACCACTTGTTATGCAATACGAACATAATATGAAATCACCTGTTGGCTGCTGCCCTCATCTTCTATGCCGGCTAGCCTTGTGACCAGATTGTTTGCAAATGGAGCAAATATTCCTGCCACGGGTCTCATTGAAGTCTCCCCCACCGTACATGTCTTCACCGTACCCTCTCATAACGTCCATGTCCCCCTTGAGTCGCTTCTTCTTCCTCCTACCCTTCCCTACCTTCATTAGATCCGGATGCGGCACGTAGTCATAACCATTATAAGGTGGCCACTGTGTCGGGTCAAGGTATGGCTCGAAGCACATCTCTAAAATACTAATGGTGTTCAAACAGAGATACAAGGGTGACATATATGATAGATCCTCATAGTTGTACCCGCAAACCCTGTAGGCCGTGATCATGTGAGAGCAAGGGGCATGCATGATCTGAGGGACGTTGCAACTACACTCTACCTTTTCAAGATCAACTCGGTAGTTTCGTCCACCATAACGTTCAACACCTAAGCTTGTGCCACCCTTGCCCCGTACACTAAAGATATGGCGGTGGGGTCCATACGGCTCGATGGTGTGCTGCTTGGCCAATTCCTCGGCCTCCTTCAAATGTTTAGCTCTGGCCTTTCCAAAACACCCCTGCTCAGCTATATTCCTCTGCGCAAGTTCCCACCTCTTCACAAAATATTCGTTGCACTTATAAAAGGAGAACTCAACAATTCCAGACATAGGCAATGATCGAACTCTGGTGAATACACTATTGAAGGACTCTGAGGAGTTAGTGGTCATGATGCCATACCTAAAACCCCCCTCGTCATATGCTAACGCCCACTGAGCCTTCTGTTTCATCTGCGCCTCTAACCAGGCCTTTCTCACTGCATTTACCATCTTGTCTAGTTCTCTCTTTGTCTCCTTGAACTGGTGCTCTGTACGTACACAACATAGAGCCTTTACCTTGTCACATACCTCCTGCTTCCGCTGACGCCGCCAGAAATTAACGGCAAAGTGTCTCATGCACCATCTATGTACTAGAGGCGGGAACCCATCTATATGCTCAGCTATAGCATTAAGAAGCCTTGTGTGATGGTCCAAGATCAAACATATAGTGCGAGTTGGGCTAAGCACTTGCACACGTAGAAGCTGCATGAACCATGACCACGATTCATTGTTCTCTCCCTCTGCCAAAGCAAAAGCCATGGGTACTATCTGGTCCTCAGGATCAATAGCAGCAACCATCATCAAGGTGCCCCTGTACTTTCCTGTCAGGAAAGTGCCATCAACAAGTACGACTGGTCGACAAAACTGGAATGCATGTTCCGTTTGCGCGAACGACTAGAACACACGATAAAGGACATGCCTCAATGGGTCCCGAAAAAATATCCCTCCGGTGTCCACAAACCATTTCAAGCTAGGGTTGTAGTAATGCATTGCACATAAGATGCGGGGCACCCTGCTGTACGCTTCCTCCCAAGTACCCCATCGAATCGCTAGAGCAATTTGCTTAGCACGCCAAGCCTTTCTGTACATCACATCATACTTGACGAATCTAGATATGGGTTGTTGTAAAGAAGACATCGAGATGTCGTAATTATCATCAATGAGCCCCAATATACGTCGGGCAAGGTAACATGCAGTGAGTTACTGATGATTTTCCTTCCCCCTATTGTCTAGGCAAGTGTGGAGTTCGACAACTTTAGTTATCCTCCACTTGCCATCACTCTGTCTCTTTCGTGCATTTAACCTCCACATACAACCATTTTTGCATATCATGTGGTACCTCAACTCCTAGTTCAAATGAGTGACGGTGTACGGCCTATGGTGGTATACAACATAGTCCTAAAGGAAGAGTTTCATCTTTGACATTGTATTGAATATCATCCCCTTTCTAAGGGTTTCTTTCTCATGGATGTACAATGAATTCCTACACATCTAGAGACCGGTGTTACAAACTACCATATCCATTATGCTGACATTCCTATAGTTCGGAACGCCCCTAAAAGGTATGTTCTTGGCCCTTAGTTGCTCAAGCCCAGTTGTTGTGTAAGGTGGTGGTGGAACATACTACTGCGCTTCGCTAATTTTGGCCCATGAATCATAGGGGGTATCATCTACAGCCAAATATGTGACTAGTGTACCCTGAGCCTGGGCACCATGCAAAACCTCAGTTGGTACTGGTAATGGCATAGTATGAACCGGTACTAGCATGGCATCAGCCGGTGTTGGCATAGTATCTGTACCTCCTCGGTCATCATCAGAATCGTCTAGATCACTGCTAACTACATCACCGATCATGTCCTCCTCCTCCTGCTCCTCCTCTTCCCATTCGAAATCATTCACATCGAAGTCATTGCTTATACAACCTACTACAGTTGAATGAAACTGCTCCTGCATCAACTGACCGTCCAAATCCATGTTATCCTGAGTTGCTTTCCCTTCGACCCCTAATTCTTGGTCATTCCCTCCTAAACCATTAATGGACAGGCCATCCTGAACACCCTCCATCCTGTACCCATTCTTCACCACCACCTCTGATGAGGACATGACACTCATGCTTAGGACCATGTTTGGTGCATGGTTAGGAGGGGTAGGAGTCCAGCAAGGGTGTCCAAGTCAAGAAGGAGGCCCAAGGCTAATTCAGTTCGAGTCCCTAAGGTGGAGGCCCAAAGCAACTCAAATTTGAGTCTGTCTCGGCCTCCAGGATTAGTCTGCCTTAAACTGGTCACCTAGGATGGATCTGGACTCCGTTTTTTACGATCCACATATGTATGGAAAGCTAAGTTGATAAGGAAGACAATCCAAGTGGTTTCACGTCAAAAGACCTTCGGAATCAACAGGAATCATCAAAACAAGTCAGTGTCCAGAATCTGCCAGGGTGCTGCGACACCGTCTTTTGGTCCATTGGACCGTGTATCATGTTTGGTCCCATTAGGGGGCGCGTCCAGGGGTTGACGCCCAAGACTCTATAAATAGCAGCAATCGCTCTCCTTAGGGTTTGGGTTTTATTTAGTTCTTGATTTCCTCGTGAAATAGACATCGTTTTGCTGCAACTGTCGCCGCCAAGGCCGCTTGCTGTGAACTAGGGCCCTAGTTCTTGATCTTATTCGCCTGTGGCGATTAGTCCTTTCGAATAAAGACTTGAACTCCTTCTCGTTATTATAAGCCTCATATTTATTTGCAATTTCAGATTATGTTCATCTCGTTCTTGCTTGTGTTCTCGATTCGCTTGCAGGAAAGCCTTCTCGGCGAGGTCAATCGCGTTCGCGTGGTTGATAACCAACGGAGCAGTAGTGTAACGGTTGCGGGGGTCCAAATCAGTCTTGGTTCGAAGCCTAGATCATGAACGTCGAGTCTCCACCAATCGACGCTATCATAACTTTCGGAAGATCGGGCCCAGTCTACATCCAAGTGGTATCAGAGACCTTGTTGCCCGTTAGGTATAACTTTGTTTTCCCCTTTACATTGTTACTGTTTTTGCATTACCTATAGTCCACAAAAAGCAAAAAAAAATATACACCGCCACATATTTCTTGTCCTATAGCCTCATTGTGCCATGCAATTTTGTCTCTGTTTCGTGTTGTTGAGTTTGTGCCCTAGGTCAAGTTCTGGTTGCTGGTTTTAGATCGTTTTTAGTCTAATTTGTATTTTTCCCTTTGTTTTTCATCATAATCCATGAACACCTTCAAGTCTTGCTGTGATTCCTTTGTATTCATCAAACTCTAGTCCATGCCATCTTATTTGTTACACTTGTCTTCACTGTTTCCATCAAATCCTTGCTGTCGTGACCAATTTTACGCGTATTGTTCCTGTTTTGTCCTCTAATTCGGAGTGCGTTCGTAAAATTGGTCTAGTTTTCGCATACGAACTCGGATTTTGACGTTCCATATATCAAAATTGATCAGAAAAAATTTTGGATCCGTCCATCCCCACTTTGTTAGGGTTGGAGATTTTTATTTTGGTCAAAAAGTGGTCACAAGATCCTCTTTTCGTGGTCACAAGGTTTTTGTCGATTTCGAGCATGTCTTCTGAAAATTCCACAGGCTACGTCTTTCACTTGTTTAAGCTCATATTTCTGTAGTTACTTCTTTTGTGCTCCTAAGTGAAGAAAAAATATCAAAAAAATAAAAAGAAAAAGTCAAAGAATCCCAAAAAAACAATGATAGCCCAAAAATAGAGAAAAAAAGAGGGGCAAAAGTAGAACAATATCTAGAGGAGCACATAGAGAGCGCCATTTGAGCTATAATTGCGTGTGCTGATTTCTACCTTGTTTCTAATTATATTCCTGTTGTTCACATCACTTAATACATCAGGTACTTAGAACGTGAGTAGGCCAGCAATTAAGACAAGTACTTGGGATACTTATTCAGCTTTGCTATTCAGTTGTGAATTTTGCTATTCCTTGCTACTATATTGTGCCTTTCCAAGCTCTACTTTCTTCTAACCAAGTACAGGTTCGCCTTGCAACTGTTACACTCAAGCTACAACGGTATCACAGTCACCGACCGATTGCACCGCCTGTTGCTTTGGTAAGAACACTTGTAAGACCGTGGTGAGACGCTTGAGAGTTGAGTGCCTTGTTTTTTCCTTGTCTACAACCTAAGTAGTTGATAGGGATAATACTTTTGTCTTGTCTTTTGCTGTCTTCTAACAATGACAGGTTATTCTTATCCACCGACTTATGATGGTATAGGTGCTGACGAGTACATGGAGTGGGAAATTGCCATAGATAACATATTTGCTACTCGCTTTATGTGTCCAAGGAGGAAGGTAACAAATGCAGCTAGTATTTTGTGACATTCTGCTTTATCTTGGTGGGAGTCTTTAGATCCTTCTGATAAACCTTAAACTTAGAATGATATGAAACTTTTTATGCGAGAAACCTTTGTTAATCCACCTCCTGTTTTGACTTCATATGCTGAGGTGCACCATTTAGAGGATGAGTCTGTTATTATTCCTCTTGCTATGACTAACCTTCTGTAGGATAATGTACATAAGCGAGAGGATGACATGGAAGAAAATGAGGAACTCACAACCTCATATGCAAATTCAGAACCATCACTTCATAATGCACCTATTACTCCTACTGAGAACACATGTAATGCCCATGGTGCTACACTCACGGAAGGTGAGAATAGTTTTAATGTACTAAATTCTTTCACAAACCATGCTATCATAGAGCAATTGTTAGTGGAACCCTCTCTTGATTTATCTCCGTCCCATGATAATTTGCTTGAAGTTCCTTGTGATAAAGATGATTTGCTTGATGTTTCTTGTGATGAAGATGACTTGCATGATGATATTTATGTTATTCCCATGCAATCATTGAAGAATGATCATGCTATATGTGTGCTGAAATTGAGCACTTGTGCTGAAAATAGACTTGTTATTCATAATGCTAGTGAAGTTGATGAGCTGAAATTGTTGTCTTCTTTAAATACTTTGGGTTACATTGAATTTGATGTTCCGTGTAATTTTAGTTCTTTAGAGGAGAAACTTTATGCATATGCTGATTTACCATGGTTCTCTAGACATACATATCATATTTTTGGCAAATATAACAACCAAGGACAATATTTGATACAATAAGTTTATATTTGTACAAATCCGAATTCTCCTTTTATTGTGTAAAGTAATGATCAACTAGAGGACAGTAAAATCAACACTGTTGTTATGTCATATTCCTCTAGATTTGCTTTTCGAACACAAGTGGAATCTAAAGAAATGGAGCATATGTTTCTTGTTAGTACTAATCTTTTGCAGGATAGTATTGGCAAAGATCGTGCGTATTTCAATCGAACAGACTACATGTCTGTAGGACAAGACATGCTACAAACCTAGACCTGTGGTCATATTCTTTCTCACAACATTGTCCACTCCCATTATTTTGAAAACCTCGTTTGTTCTCATGTTGTGCAGAATCGACTTCAAACAAAATCGACGCCGAGAACGGCTTTTCATCAAGAAGGGGAGGATGATGAGAACATGACACCCATGCTTAGGACCATGTTTGGCGCATAGTTAGGAGGGGTAGGAGTCCAGCAAAGGTGTCCAAGTCAAGAAGGAGGCCCAAGGCTAATTCGGTTCGAGTCCCCGAGGTGGAGGCCCAAAGCAACTCAAGTTCGAGTCTGCCTCGACCTCCAGGATCAGTCTGCCTTAAACTGGTCACCCAAGATGCATCTGGACTCCGTTGTTGACGATCCATATATGGATGAAAAGCTAATTTGATAAGAAAGCCAATCCAAGTGGTTTCACGTCAAAAGACCTTCGGAATCAACAGGAATCGTCGAAACAAGTCAGCGTCCAGAATCTGCCAGGGTGCTGCGACACCGTCTTTTGGTCCGTTGGACCATGTATCGTGTTTGGACCCATTAGGGGGCGCGTCCAGGGGGTTGATGCCCAAGACTCTATAAATAGCAGCAATCGCTCTCCTTAGGGTTTGGGTTTTGTTTAGTTCTTGATTTCCTCATGAAACAGACGTTGTTTTGCTGCAACTGTCGCCGCCAAGGCCGCTTGCTGTGAACCAGGGCTCCAGTTCTTGATCTTGTTCGCTTGTGGCGATTAGTCCTTTCGAATAAAGACTTGAACTCCTTCTCGTTATTATAAGCCTCATATTTATTTGCAATTTCAGATTGCGTTCATCTCGTTTTTACTTGTGTTCTCGATTCGCTTACAGGAAAGCCTTCTCGGTGAGGTCAATCGCGTTCGCGTGGTTAAAAACCAACGGAGCAGTGGTGTAACGGTTGTGGGGGTCCGAATCAGTCTTGGTTCGAAGCCTATATCGTGAACGTCGAGTCTCCACCAATCGACGCTATCATACATTTCGAAAGTTCAGGCCTAGTCTACATCAACCTCAGCCATAGGCACATTGGAACCTTGGAGAACCCTAGTGTAGCGGGACCAGTGAGTAGGGTCGCGCAAGGGTATGAGGATATAGTGTGCCCTAGTCTTCCCAGTATCAAACCTCCCCTTCAGTGTGAAATCATCGCCAAACTTTGCATTCAAACGGACACAAAGGTCGTTGAAACTAGGAGGTTCATCAAACCATTCCAATTCTTCTTTCATATCCTCAAACATACCATCTTCTCTTCTAACACTTCCTCCATACAAAACTCTAACACAACAATCCATCTGTAAAAGCATTTCAAAAAACTTCATCAAGTCGTCAAAATCGTCATACGTAATGTCCATAGTAATATTAATACATATTCTAACTATAACTATACTAACTAATCTAATATTAACATCTATACAAGGCTAACTACAACAACTAATTAGACTAAATCCAATATATAACTAGACTCAATAACTATACTAACTAAACTACCTAACTTTACTACCTATACTAACTTACTATATTACCTATACTAACTAACTTTACTAAATATACTAACTATACTTTAATAATTTTACTAATTTTATTAAATATACTAACTATATTAGGGGAGTACCTTGCTGCAGCGCGCTAGACCAGGCCAGGAGGCGCGGGCGTAGGCCTCGGTGGGCAGCCGCCGTGAATGGCCGGAGGGGGTGCCGCGCCGGCGTGCGGGCGCGGCGGCCGTGCCGTGCTCGGCAGCGAGCTGGCTGGCGCGGGCGGACGCGGCCGCGGCGGCCGGCGTACTCGACGGCGGGCTGGCGCGGGCGCGGCGGCCAGGCGGCCTTGCTGCGCTGCTCGGGCAACGACGGCTGCTCGGTCACTGGCGGACGCGGGACGCGGCGGGGGTTTTATTCATCTCATTCGCGCCACGGATCAGGGCGCGGCAGTGCCGCGCCAAGATCGGTGGCGCGGCAGATCCCTGCCACGTCACCGGTCAGCGATTCCGGTCACCGCCACATCAGTCCGCTGCCGCGCCACTATGCATGGTGCGGCACAGGCATTTCGCCGCGCCAGAGCAATAGGCGCGGCCAAAAGTGTTAATTTAAAAAAAACCGACCGTGTTAAATTTAAAATTAGTTTCTAAAAAGTGTTAAAATTAAAAAAAAAACTACGGAGACGACTGCTGGTGCGGTCGTCGCCTGCGCGGGTGATGCGGGGAGTGAGAAAGAGAAAGGGGATAGGAGTTTTCTGAGAAGTCGGCATGGTCCCTGCATCCCACTGCCAGCGTGGCTGTGCCACCTCAAATGCTGGTGCTGGTGTGGCGGGTTTTGGATTGTTGGTATGTGGCCATAGTAGTTTAGGGATCTAGATAGTCATTTTTTTAGTTCGAGGATTTAGATGGGAATGCAAAAGTATGAGAACCCAACGTGCACTTTATTCTTTGGTGTACTATCAATCTCTTGTACTTGTTCTACGTGGAGTTTCTAATTGAATTCGATCTGGTGTGATGCAACCGTCCGATATAATCTGATTCAAATGTTTTATCACAGATCACTTAAAGCAAGCTACACCTGGTGATCCGTCAAGCCACAACACTTGGCTCGTCGTGCACTGCAAAGGATGAAATATCAAGCTGACAAACACCGTTCTAAGCGTTATTTCAAGATGGGTAATGTTGTTTATGTCAAATTACAACTCTATGTTCACAATCAAGTCTAGCAGCTCCCGCAAATCAAAAGCTCGCATTAAAAAAAAATCTGTCCTTCTATACAAGCTCGTCTTGCCATCATTCCAAAAAAAAAAAGCTCGTCTTGCTATCATCATACTCGTGCACCTGTCTTCCACTTCTCCCGAAATATCACAGGGCTTCAGGTTGGAGCTATTTACCCGCACCCTGCCATCGGATGACAGGGCTCCACAGCCAACGCGCCCTGCCGTTTCTCTCGGGTCCGTTCCCGGCGCGACGCAGCACGCACACCGCCTCCCTCCTCCCGCTTCGGCCCGCGCTAGGGTCCCGCTCTCAGACGCCCTGCTCTAATTTTTTACAATTTAGTCAATTTTTTACGAAAATTTACATTTAGCCTCTTATAAGAAATAAACTCATCTCTAGATCCTGGGAGTCGGCGTTAGAAATCATGACGTTGCACGTCTCGGCGCTACAGATCTTGGCTATGAGGTTCCTGGCCGAGATTCTAGGTGGAGTTGACGTGATCGGTACCTCGTCACCATAATACATGGCGCCAAGATCCGTCTGCGGCAGGGCGATGGGACGTGACGAGCATGGTGAGAGGTGGAGTGGCATGGGTGGCAGCACGGCTGGTGTCTTTTATCGGGTCACGCATTGTTGCTGCGTGCTGAGGGGATGGTGCCAGGGTACGGAGGGGTAGTGGTGCGAGGTGGCATGGATGGTAGCGGCGTGCGCAGGGTCGTCGTCCTTTATTGGTGTCCTGATATGCTTGTCTATAGTGTACCGATGTGCCACGGGATGAAAATGAAGGATCATGGCCTTGTTTTATTGCCAAACTTTGGATGTGCAAAGTTGGCAAAATGTGCTGTAGCGTCACTGTAGCATTTCGTTTGTATTTGGTAATAATTGTCCAACCGTTGACTAATTAGGCTCAAAATGTGCGGAGGCTCCCGACCGCCCTCTCGCTACGTGCGGAGGCTCGGGGGCTCTCCCTGCAACCTCGCCGAGACCCAGCGACTTATGCTCGCAAGTGAAGGGCTCGGCAAACAACCCCTCCTTCCGAACGAAAAGGATGCGCGAGGGTCGTATAAAAAGCCAGGGGAACTCCTGACCGCCCTCTCGCTACGTGCGGAGGCTCGGGGGCTCTCCCTGCAACCTTGCCGAGACCCAGTGACTCAGGCTCGCATGCGAAGGGCTCGGCAAACAACCCCCCTTTCGAGCGAAAAGGATGCGCGAGGGTCGTCTAAAAAGCCAGGGGAACTCCTGATCGCCCTCTCGCTACGTGCGGAGGCTCGGGGGCTCTTCCTGCAACCTTGGTCCCTCCTGCACCCCAGACAAAAGACAAACGACTTACTCGCTCTCATGGGTCCGACAAACGCGATAGAGCACCTTACTCGACGAAGAGTAAAGCCCCTGGAGGAATGAACTCAATCCTCCAGGGCCTCGGGGGCTACACCCGGCGGGTGCGCTCGCGCGCACCCACCGGAATCACGAGTACAAAACTAACCCGACAAAAGCCACTGAGAAGCAAAGTCTCGAGAAAACCTCAGGGAGAGTGCCTCGCACTCCCACCCGAGGCTCGGGGGCTACTGTCGGATACCTGAAAAAGGGGTACCCCAAGCAAAGACCGAAAAACCGAATCAACAGAACACATGTGGTCTCGGCCGAAATCTCCGATTCGCCCGAGGCCCCCTCGCCGAGGCCCCTTCACCCGAGGCCCCCTCGCCGAGGCCTCAGAAGAAGCACCGAATCTCCGATTCGCCCGAGGCCCCCTCGCCGAGGTCTCCGGTTCTCCGATTCGCGCGAGACCGGCTCGCCACCAGCCCCGCGACCACCGCTTTGACCAGACTACTCTAGCTGGACATCACATCCAATCAAGGCGCTCAACCACTCCGACGAACGCACGACGGCACAGTACGGTGAAGTGACCGACTAGACGTCGGTCACGTCAACACCCTGCCATCCACGACGGGACTGTGCAGGGGTTACCGGCTACTGTGCTTCCTAAACTCCTGCACCAAGGACGAACACGACGTGGGGAGTCAGAACTGGGTTCCTGTGACCTCGGGACCAGCGGACCGACCGCTCCGCCTCGCCCGAGACCCCCGATAGGCCTCGGACGAACTGGCCGTGCTCCGCCTCGCCCGAGGCTGGGCTCGTCCCGCAACCTCGTCGCCTCCGCCTCCAAAGTTGCTCTGGCAGGCTGTCGCATCCAATTAATGCGCTCAGCTGCACCCACGACGTAAGCCACGATCGGCAGTATGCTACAGGAGCGACGGGACAACGGTCAAATTTCCTTTTTACCATCCCTTACTGACAATACAGGGTACCGTATCCTGTAGACGCACGTTCCGCACTGTTTCGCCTAAATCAACTACGACGATGGTCGCCGAAACCCGCATTGCCACCTACAAAGGCCTCGGCACAGCAGGCCTCAACACAGCGGGTCTCGGCCTCAGCACAGCGGGTCTCGGCCTCAGCACAGCGGACCTCGGCACAACCGACTGCAGCAGCCACCAGGCCTCGCCACTTCACCAAGTCAACAAATGTACAGAAGCGCAGCATGTCGTCGGCCTTGGAGACCATACCGACTAGACACCGACGGAAACTCCCACGACGCCATACTGCTCCAGGAGTAGAGTACGCCATAAATAGTCCATTAAAGCTCCACGCATAGCGATCTCATGTACGGCTGGCTTCCTCCTTGCGGCTATAAAAGGAGTAGCCATCACCGTTTCTGGGGGGCCAGTAGAACACACCGAATCAAGTCGGCTCACGAACATTCACACGGGCAATGTGCCTCACCCTGTAACCCGCATTTCTCTCCGCAGAGACCTGGGACGAACTCCCTCTCTCGCTTAGCTTGTAACCCCCTACTACGAGCACCCCGGTGCAAGGAATACAAGAACACTCTCGGACTGGACGTAGGGCACCATTGCATGAACCAGTATAAACCTTGTGTCTCTTTGCATCACCATCCGGAATAGGGAGCACGCAGCACAAATTCACTCGTCGGTTGAGGGACCCCCGGTTCCAAAACACCGACAGTTGGCGCGCCAGGTTGGGGCCTCTGCGTGTCAGCTTAGTCATCCCAGTAGATTCCGGATGGCAGATCCCGTGCGACCGCTGCGTCTCGGGACGATCGTCTGGTTCGGAAGCCTAGAGTTCATGTCTCTAGGACACGGGTGCGACATGGTGCTCCTCTCACCTAGGGCGCCGTCGACCGACGACGACGTCACGCACCAGCAGCCCACACGCGAACGGCGTCTGGGCCGCCACTCCGGTCAACCTCCACAAGCACCGCGCGGACAGGACCACCCCGGCACCACGCAAGTGCAGAACAACGATCTGCGCTCCACCGGTATCCCATACCCCGCTGCTGGTATAGGTTCCCTGCGCAGGGACCTGTCCGGCTTAAGCCTCGACAGGGGAAAAGTACCGATGGCGCACAGCGACACCTCACCATCAAGCTCTATCCCGCTTCCTCCCGAGGAGCCAACTCCAGCAGAGTGGAGCCCGGCGACGGCACCAGTCCCGCGCTTGTTCGGGCTGACCAACGCCGCCGCCTCCTACGCCACCGCTCTCATCCCCATTTATCGACGTCATGTCCTTGACCCCATTGCCACAACTCCAATCCACACCTACTCTGACTCCTCGGGATGCCAAGCACGGGCAACGAAGGCGGAGGGGCAGCCAACGCAACACCACCACGCGTTGGGTCCCCGCCAGCGTCGGCGGGTGTCCCCACCCCCAAGCAACTTCGACGCATAGACCTGGAACAGCTCCGCGAGCTTCAGGCCAAGGTCGAGCAAGACCGACTCCTCCTGCAGCAGCTTCGAACCACCCTCGAGCAAGAGCAGCGGGGACGCGGTGATGGCGGAATGGCCCGGCAAAGGGCTCACGACGTCAACTGCCGCATCATCAATGATGAAGGGGGCGAGCGACCCCCTGTCTTCAATCGCGCTGGCCAACATTATGGCAGCGGCGATGCTGATCCGAACGATGCCCGAGCCATCAACCACCGAGGGGCAGCGAGTCCACGGCGCGCTCTGAGGCCTTCTCGAGACCGCCACGGTGCAACAGGCCGAAAGCTCTGCGTCTCAATGGCGCGGAGACGCCTCAAGACAGCCCTCGGTGCACGATCGCCTCAGGGCCCCCTCGGTGCACGATCGCCTCAGGGCACCCTCGGTGCACGATCGCCTCGGCGAACGGCGCGAGGCGCAAGGCGACCACGACGTAGTCATAGGACGACGGCGCCGCGACCGTGATGGAGCTGCCCGAGGTTACCAAACGCACCGGGAACCTTGTGTCTCGCACGTCTCTTATCCCCTGTGGGAACGATGAAGTAAGACAATAGACAAAAAAGGCGAAAAACAAGAAGGCCGCGAAAGCCTCGGCAACATCCAACTTACCAGTGAAATATACCCCCGCGACGGGCGCATCGGGAACGGCATCAAATCACCAATCTTTGGCTCCCCGTCTACCGCCTCTCTCACCCGATGCAGGGTCTCGTCGTCAGTAAGGGCGAAGGCGGACATCTTGATACCGGCGATCGGATCGCTCGGGGTCATCTCGAACAGCCGCCGCCGCCGCCGAGCCATCAGCGGCAGCACCCTCCGGCGGTGAAAAGCCGCCACGACCACAGCCGCCGAAAGGCCGCGGTCACGCAGCTTCCCCAAGGCCCTCAAGAGCGGTTCCAGCCTAGGCTGATCGACCTTGATGACGCCGTATCCCCATTTCTCTGGCTGACTCTCTACAACCCGCCCTGTATAAGGGGGAAGTCCTCTATCGTCATTGCGGAGGTAGAACCAGCTGTCGTACCAACGACGGTTGGACGATGACAGCTGGGCCGGGATGTAGAGGGACTGCCGGTCTTGGCGCACCTGAAGAGTGCAGCCGCCGGCCCTCAGCACCTTCCGAGCCCCCTTTGTTCCCCCGGCTTGGTGGTGAATGTCGCTCGGAACAGGTGGAGCCACAGCTCCCAGTGGGGAGCGATCCCCAAGTACCCCTCGCAGACGGCGACAAAGATGGCCGCCTGTGCGATGGAGTTGGGGCTGAAGTTGTGAAGCTCCACACCGTAATAATGCGGGAGCGCCCGCATGAACTGATCCACCGGCAACCCGAGGCCTCGCTCGTGGAAGACGACGAAGCTCACCACGTAGCCGTCACGCGGCCTCGGCTCCGACTCGTTCCTCGGAGCGATCCACTCCGGCTCGTCGGGGTCGGTGATCGGGCGAAGGAGACCGGCCTCCACGAGCGACTGCAGCTTCTCCTCGGTAACGTCAGACCGCTCCTAGGGATCCGCCGGGAGGATGACAGGACCACCAGCCATTGCGCGGTGGAGGACGCTGCTACGGCGGTAATCTCTCTCTCTCTTTCTTTCAGTCTCTCTCTCTTGCCCTTCTCCTCCCCGGCGCTCTATGCTCTCAGCAACGGCACGGAGGCAGCGAAAGCGAATGCGGAAAAGGTAAGGAGGGGGAGGGCGAGGCTCTTTGCGTATTTATGCAGGGACGAGACGAAACCACCGGGCGACGAAATCGGGGAAGTTTCCTTCAGATCCAGTGCATATAATCCAGATCCGATTTCTCCGCCCACGCGCCCACTTTCTCCACATTTAATCGTGCGGACAGTTATGTCCCATCCACTGACACCACGTCACGCAGCAACGGCCCCTCCCGAGAAGATCGCCTCAAAAGCCGCACCGACCGTTGCCAGCCGATGAAAGGGGAATACCCCCGGGCGATTCCTTCCGAGCTAAGGAACTGGGCGCCGAGCCCGCTACGGTCCAGAGGTTCGAAGGCTGGGCCATCCAAGGCCTCAACAGCCGCCTCAGGGCAATAGAGTCAGGGACAACTATGGGCGAGCCCGTACATGGCCGAGGCCCAGGCAAGCGATCGCTTGGGATGTCCTAAGTCGTGTCCGAGACTAGCAGGAGTTCTCTAAAGGGGATCCCATCGAGGGAGGCACCGAGCCCCCAGGGCCAACCGAACGGCCCTGGCACCCGCTAGAGAAGCCCTCTGGTACTTTTTGGAGTGCGTCTCTTGACCACTAGCCGACCCCTAACGAATGGGGTACGGGCCTCCACTCGGACTTACCCGATAACAGCTCACCGGAAGTGTCACCGCTCGAGCCCACCGAGGGTAGCCTGACACATTCCACCCCTCCTTCCGAACGAAAAGGATGCGCGAGGGTCATATAAAAAGCCAGGGGAACTCCTGACCGCCCTCTCGCTATGTGCAGAGGCTCGGGGGCTCTCCCTGCAACCTTGCCGAGACCCAGCGACCCAGTATCGCACGCGAAGGGCTCGGCAAACAACCTCTCCTTCCGAACGAAAGGGATGCGCGAGGGTCGTATAAAAAGCCAGGGGAACTCCCGACCGCCCTCTCGCTACGTGCGGAGGCTCGGGGGCTCTCCCTGCAACCTCGCCGAGACCCAGCGACTTATGCTCGCAAGTGAAGGGCTCGGCAAACAACCCCTCCTTCCGAACGAAAAGGATGCGCAAGGGTCGTATAAAAAGCCAGGGGAACTCCTAACCGCCCTCTCGCTACGTGCGGAGGCTCGGGGGCTCTCCCTGCAACCTTGCCGAGACCCAGCGACTTATGCTCGCAAGCGAAGGGCTCGGCAAACAACCCCTCCTTCCGAACAAAAAGGATGCGCGAGGGTCGTGTAAGAAGCCAGGGGAACTCCTGATCGCCCTTTCGCTATGTGCGGAGGCTCGGGGGCTCTTCCTGCACCTAGAAACGAAAACAAGTCACTCAAGTTCACGCCCCGAGACTCAGAAAAGCACGACGAAGGGGGCGTCAAGCCCGTTACGGTCCAGAGGTTCGAAGGCTGGGTCATCAAAGGCCTCGACAGCCGCCTCAGGGCAACAGAGTCAGGGACAACTATGGGCGAGCCCGTACATGGCCGAGGCCCAGGCAAGCGATCGCTTGGGATGCCCTAAGTCGTGTCCGAGATTAGCAGGAGTTCTCTAAAGGGGATCCCATCGAGGGAGGCACCGAGCCCCCAGGGCCAACCGAACGGCCCTGGCACCCGCTAGAGAAGCCCTCTGATACTTTTTGGAGTGCGTCTCTTGACCACTAGCTGACCCCTAACGAATGGGGCACGGGCCTCCACTCGGACTTACCCGATAACAGCTCGCCGGAAGTGTCACCGCTCGAGCCCACCGAGGGTAGCCTGACACATTCCACCCCTACTTCCGAACGAAAAGGATGCGTGAGGGTCGTATAAAAAGCCAGGGGAACTCCTAACCGCCCTCTCGCTACGTGCGGAGGCTCGGGGGCTCTCCCTACAACCTTGCCGAGACCCAGCGACCCAGTATCGCACGCGAAGGGCTCGGCAAACAACCCCTCCTTTCGAACGAAAGGGATGCGCGAGGGTCGTATAAAAAGCCAGGGGAACTCCCGACCGCCCTCTCGCTACGTGCGGAGGCTCGGGGGCTCTCCCTGCAACCTCGCCGAGACCCAGCGACTTATGCTCGCAAGTGAAGGGCTCGGCAAACAACCCCTCCTTCCGAACGAAAAGGATGCGCGAGGGTCGTATAAAAAGCCAGGGGAACTCCTGACCGCCCTCTCGCTACGTGCGGAGGCTCGGGGGCTCTCCCTGCAACCTTGCCGAGACCCAGCGACTCAGGCTCGCACGCGAAGGGCTCGGCAAACAACCCCCCTTTCGAGCGAAAAGGATGCGCGAGGGTCGTCTAAAAAGCCAGGGGAACTCCTGATCGCCCTCTCGCTACGTGCGGAGGCTCGGGGGCTCTTCCTGCAACCTTGGTCCCTCCTGCACCCCAGACAAAAGACAAACGACTTACTCGCTCTCATGGGTCCGACAAACGCGATAGAGCACCTTACTCGACAAAGAGTAAAGCCCCTGGAGGAATGAACTCAATCCTCCAGGGCCTCGGGGGCTACACCCGGCGGGTGCGCTCGCGCGCACCCACCGGAATCACGAGTACAAAACTAACCCGACAAAAGCCACTGAGAAGCAAAGTCTCGAGAAAACCTCAGGGAGAGTGCCTCGCACTCCCACCCGAGGCTCGGGGGCTACTGTCGGATACCTGAAAAAGGGGTACCCCAAGCAAAGACCGAAAAACCGAATCAACAGAACACATGTGGTCTCGGCCGAAATCTCCGATTCGCCCGAGGCCCCCTCGCCGAGGCCCCCTCGCCGAGGCCTCAGAAGAAGCACCGAATCTCCGATTCGCCCGAGGCCCCCTCGCCAAGGTCTCCGGTTCTCCGATTCGCGCGAGACCGGCTCGCCACCAGCCCCGCGACCACCGCTTTGACCAGACTACTCTGGCTGGACATCACATCCAATCAAGGCGCTCAACCACTCCGACGAACGCACGACAGCACAGTACGGTGAAGTGACCGACTAGACGTCGGTCACGTCAACACCCTGCCATCCACGACGGGACTGTGCAGGGGTTACCGGCTACTGTGCTTCCTAAACTCCTGCACCAAGGACAAACACGATGTGGGGAGTCAGAACTGGGTTCCTGTGACCTCGGGACCAGCGGACCGACCGCTCCGCCTCGCCCGAGACCCCCGATAGGCCTCGGACGAACTGGCCGTGCTCCGCCTCGCCCGAGGCTGGGCTCGTCCCGCAACCTCGTCGCCTCCGCCTCCAAAGTCGCTCTGGCAGGCTGTCGCATCCAATTAATGCGCTCAGCTGCACCCACGACGTAAGCCACGATCGGCAGTATGCTACAGGAGCGACGGGACAACAGTCAAATTTCCTTTTTACCATCCCTTACTGACAATACAGGGTACCGTATCCTGTAGACGCACGTTCCGCACTGTTCCGCCTAAATCAACTACGACGATGGTCGCCGAAACCCGCATTGCCACTTGCAAAGGCCTCGGCACAGCAGGCCTCAACACAGCGGGTCTCGGCCTCAGCACAGCGGGTCTCAGCCTCAGCACAGCGGACCTCGGCACAACCGACTACAGCAGCCACCAGGCCTCGGCACTTCACCAAGTCAACAAATGTACAGAAGCGCAGCATGTCGTCGGCCTTGGAGACCATACCGACTAGACACCGACGGGAACTCCCACGACGCCATACTGCTCCAGGAGTAGAGTACGCCATAAATAGTCCATTAAAGCTCCACGCATAGCGATCTCATGTACGGCTGGCTTCCTCCTTGCGGCTATAAAAGGAGTAGCCATCACCGTTTCTGGGGGGCCAGTAGAACACACCGAATCAAGTCGGCTCACGAACATTCACACGGGCAATGTGCCTCACCCTGTAACCCGCATTTCTCTCCGCAGAGACCTGGGACGAACTCCCTCTCTCGCTTAGCTTGTAACCCCCTACTACGAGCACCCCGGTGCAAGGAATACAAGAACACTCTCGGACTGGACGTAGGGCACCATTGCCTGAACCAGTATAAACCTTGTGTCTCTTTGCATCACCATCCGGAATAGGGAGCACGCAGCACAAATTCACTCGTCGGTTGAGGGACCCCCGGTTCCAAAACACCGACAGTGTCTTCTTTGCTGTCAAAGAAGTAAACTTATTTGATCAAGGGAGCAATGCGAAGCAGTGTATCTTTCAGCTTGGGCAGGTACTTCTGAAAAATGGCAAGGATCAGAAGGAACACATGCTGACGATATTGGATATCAATGTGGTGGGTGGACGATAGCATGGCATGAAGACAGTGGAAAAATAACTCCTTTGAGTATTGGATCACTGAAGTAGTATGCTGTGATTTTCCTTTGAGTAGATCAATGTTGTAGTTTTCCCTTGAGGGGCTCTGGTCGGCGGATGGATTTCTCTTTCCACTCGGACATTCCTCAGCGGCATGTGGTTCGGCCATCCAAGGAGAGCCCAGACGCGTTGGATTTCTCTTTCCACTCGGACGAGCACAGCCAGAGGCTCCAGAGAGTGTTCCAGCCCGGCTCCTTTCTTTACGAAGGATGCAACAGCAACAGCTGATTCATGTCATTCTCTTTTCCAGCTTGGTTAGTAAATACATGGTGTAGTTTTAGTGCTTGTAGTGTTACATGAACCAACTTGTATGGCGGTTACTTTTGCTGAAAAAACATGTACTGTATGAAGGTTAACAGTGCATGCATCTAATTATACAGTTTGTTAATTGATGTTCTACATGCATTCTTATACATTGAAGATTTTTGGTCCCACACAAAAGATTATATCGAAATATTTCTTATGGCGTTACATCTGTCATCATTATGAACCTTTTGGTCCCAAAATTTTGAATATTTATCAATATTAAATCTGAGTTCAAATAATTGCCAGTTGTACCAAATATGTTTGACCAAATTTAATCAATTGCCAGCATACAATAAAAAAGTATAATTCCAAATCAGGGTAAAATCACAATTAGGCATAACAAATAGGGGCAAAATCGCATGGGCATTCATGTCCTATTGTACAAAGTTTAACACCGTTAGGGGTGGATGACGGAGCAGGGGCAAACTGGTGCTTCGTGAATGGCACAGTAGGGGTAAATTCACAAAGTCAAAAAAATAGGGGCAAAATCACAATTTCGATACAAAACAAGGGTACAAACGCAAGAGCCCCTTATTTATATAATGTTACTATTTTTTAGCTATGCAATACTAATTGCATAACTCTTCCACATTGGAACTGGATTCTCAGACTAAGAATATCAGAATCTTCTGCACATTTGCTTCGGTGTCTTGCTCCTTTGTCTCACCTGGTTGCAATGTATCATCTACATTTCTTCAGAGTTAAAAATGCGATAATGACGCTACTCTTCAGACAGAAGCTAAAAAACTTCGATCAGAGGACGAAGGCAAGCATCGAGGTAAGTAGGTAAGAAAGTAAAAGGTATACTCTAAAGTGTCGATACTATCTACACTCTTTCAGTTAAGACATTTAACTTTATCTTAAATGGGAGCTGCAATATATGTTAAAATCAGATACATAGCAGTAGGGGAAAAAGAGTAATCTCCAGATGGCAATAGTTGTTTGGTGTATGCACCATGCATGATCTTGCATGTCTTTTGTTGTATATGTAATTATGTATCCATGCATGATTTCAAATAGTCTCTATGTAAGCTAAGCAGCACAGTTCTTTAATTTGTTGCTATCAATAAAAACAACTATTGCGATCTCTACAAGTATAAGTATTTATATGAAGTTCTGCAAGGATGGAACTGGCCTATTGAGGTGGGGGGCGCGGCAAGGCCGCGCCGGTTTTCTAGGTACGAAACTCGTATGAAGCGGTACAGTATGGTTAGGCAAAGTAGTGGTACAAGGTCTACGAAGAGTTCATCCAGGTGTCCTTAATGAATACTTGACTTATGAACGGACATTCATCAAGATTAATCTTCGAAGTTCGATGGCCATGTGCGCTTGAGGGACTCGAGGCTATACTCTTTGTTATCGACGTCTGATTTACCTAATTGTATTTTCACGATCCTTGGCTAGTTGGCTTGTTTCTGTTCCAACGACAACCAGACGATCAAGTCGGTTATTTTCTCTTCTTCTTTTTTACCTATCGCACGCTACTCCCTTTTTTCTTTTTTTTTCGTCAATCGTCGCCTTTCGAGTTTTCTTTCTTAGAGCAAGTAGGACATTGATGTTGCCTCATTGGCGGTATCATAAGATTACATAATAAACAACGTATACAATGGTTGTCTTTTAAGTTATCTCATAAGTAACTCACAATCCTTTAATTTATGCATGGAATAAAAATTAAAAATAAAATTGTGAATTACATGACAACAACAATAACTCGTAGTCCTAAATTTTGTTTCGTGAAACAACGATATCTTTTTCTCTCTCCATCATAAAAAAATCATAAATGGTACCACATGAGCCAAAGTATAAAATCGCTGATGTGTAGCAATGTACTTGCCCTTATTATACATACAATAATATTGTTTTGGTTTTAATATTAATCCCCTCATCCCAAAAATCTTCGAGCGGTGCCTAGCAAGAGACCAATTTGGATAATGTTTATTCTCACTCCCCTGTCTCTTCCTCTTCCCATCTACTTCCTTCATTCAAATTGTAAGTCGTTATGGCTTTTTAAATTAATGGCGTTATGGCTAGTCTAAATATATAGATATAGATACACGTAGCTTTTATTACGTATAGAAATAATGTATATCTAGATATGTAACAAAAGTTATGTATCTAGAAAAGACAACACGGCTTATAGTTTAGAACTGAGAAAGTATCCACCAAGTCATTCTTCCATGACCATGAGAGGTCAGCTCAATTTTTGCGCCCGATCTCTCTTTTTCACCATCTCTTCCTCTTCGCATGTTCATTTCTTCATCTTGTGTTAGGGAGATGTTTGGTGTACGCTTAATCTCTTGTTCTTCACGCAGAGTTTCTAGTTGAATTCAATTTGGTGTGATATACAACCGTTCAGTTTAATCTGATCCAAATGTTTTATCACAGATCACTTGAAGCAAGCTATACTTAGTGATCTGTCAAACCACGACACTTGGCTCATCGTGCACGGCAATGGACAAGCACTGTTCTAAGCGTTAGTTTAAGGTGGATGATGTTGTTTATGTCAAATTACAATCCTATGTTCAGAAGTCTAGCAACTACCCCAAATCAAAAACTCACATTCAAAATTTTCTTTTTTTGGTCCTTGTTTTTTCTCGAATACTCAAAAGATTTTATGGTGCTCGTATCTTGTCCAGTTGGCCGTATTGGTGCTGTGGTGTACAAGCTCGTCTTTCACTGACCAAACCGTCCCCAGCCAACGCCCATCCCTGCCGTTTCTCTCGTCTCGGGCCGTTCCCGGCGTGACGCAGGACGCACACCGCCTCCCTCCTCCCGCTTCGGCCCGCGCTAGGTTCCGGCTCTCAGACGCCCTGATAGGTCGCCTCTGCCCTGCCCTCCTCGCCCCACGCAAGCGCTAGCCCACCGGATTCTCGGCGGCCTCAACACCGGCTGGCCTACTGCCTGGCACCGGGGTTCCGATGCCACGACACCGCCCTGAAGCCCCAAGCATGGGTAACCTCTCTTCCTCGTATGGATAGAATCTATAGTATTTCTCTCATGATAAAACAACTTGATCTAGTTTATTAGCCGGCTTTAATACCAGCCAAACAGACCCCTCGGTGAAGACATCATGAACCGTGATGATTTTAGTTAAGGGCATGTTTGGTACACGGGCTTTATGAAATTAAACTGATTTCTGTGAAATTTCTACGCAAATCCTGTGAAATTCGTGCGTGCCAAAAAGAAGAGCTAACCGAGGTACTGTTCTTGGGGCCCTAACAAATCATAATTGGATCCAGGACGTACAAGGTGCTACTTCGGTGGTTGTCCTTACTGAATATCTAAATCTCTGGGATATCCTCTCAGATTGTGAGCTGCAACCGGGAGTGCCAGGTACTCATTGCTGGAAGCTCGCCTCGTCCGTTCAATATTCTGCCAAATCTGCGTATGAAGCTTTCTTTCAAGGATCTGTTCTTTTTCGGTCCCTGGGAATATATATGGAAGACCTGGGCTCCAAACAAATGCAAATTCTTTCTCTGGCTAGTGGTACATAAGAGATGTTGGACTGCAGATCGGCTTGCCCGAAGAAACTTGCTCCACCCAACTCTTTGTCCTCACTGTGATCAAGACGAAGAGACAATTGACCACCTTTTAGTTACTTGTGTGTTCACAAGGCAGTTTTGGTTTTGTCTTCTCAAAAGTTTTGGACTCCAAGAATTTTCCCCTTCAGGCTTCAGCCGATGAAGGATGCTTTGATGACTGGTGGTGCAAAGTGAATAATCTAGTTAATGGACAGGTGCAGAAAGGTTTAAATACTTCGATCATTCTCAGAGCATGGAGTCTTTGGAAGCATCGGAATCGATGTCTTTGATGGCATGGCACCTAGTCTAGGGGTGGCCTGGGCGCTCACTACAGAAGTGCTTCATTGGTGAATGTTGGCTGGGGCTCGAGGGATGTCCTTCGTGTCCGCCCCATGCGATGTTGGGTCTCAGTAGAGTTTATGGTTTAAGGTCATTTTTTTCTTTTAGCATCGGGGAGTCTGTAATCTTTTAAACCTTTGTACTTGAGGTTCTTCTCTCCTCTTTTTTTCTTCTATAATATAATAATATGCAGCCCTCCTGCGTGTTCGAGAAAAAAAAAATCTCTGATGTGACTGAGTGAGTAACAGCCAATTGCCCTTATGATTCTTGCTCACCAAGTCACCATCACAACACCCACAAGCATGTTGTTACCAAAATCTGAAGCTTTCTTATTGTGTCTGGAGAATTGGGTTATGGAAACGTGTGATATTACCCATCAGGTCCAGTTTTGTTGATAATATAGTTTACAGAGAAGATTTGTTCGTTCGCACTCAATAAGGGAGCACATTGGATTTATTTATTTATGTATTTTTGTGCGTACATTGAACACTAACCAATCAAATTTCTCGAATTGCGTTCAATGTAGGGAGCGTGACAGCTTCATCATCCACCATGTCCGCTATGCTCTCCACCATTACAATGCCAAACACCCGGTATGTCCATTTTACTTCATTCAAGTAGGAAGTCAATTATTCCTTATCAATTTCATTGCAATTTGTTCCTGTCCCAAGCTGCATGACATGACGTATATAATTGATCTTTGCCTGCAGGGTGAAGAGTTTTGATGTTGTGAAGCCTCTGATGGAATCTTGCGTGCGTTTCAAAGGCCAGATGTGGTACCATGTCAACTTCTGGGCTCGCTGCCGCAAGAGCAAAAAAAAGATTAAGCGCTTCTTTGCTGAGGTGCACTACCAGTAGCATTGTTCCAGTCCTGGGAGCTAGGAAGCCACCCAGCAGCAGCTTAAGGCTGTGTCGGGATCCAGGGGCTAAAGTTTAGTCCATGTCATATCGAACGTTTGAATGTTAACTATAAGAGGACTAAACATGAGCTAATTATAAAACTAATTGCACAGGAGTAGACTAATTAGTGAGACGAATCTATTAAGCCTAATTAATATATATATAGCAAATGTTTATTGTAGCACTACGTTGTCAAATCATGGATTAATTAGACTTAATAGATTCGTCTCATAAATTAGCCTTAATCTATGTAATTAGTTTTGTAATTAGCATATGTTTAATACTCCTAATTGGTATCGAAAAGATTCGATGTGACAAGCCTAAACTTTTGTCTATTGGAAACAAAAGTAGACTAGCAGTAGCTCTGTCTGCTTGGACTACCATTTCTCGTCCCAGTTCCATAGTTGAAGCATGCATCATCATCGGTAACAGGGGAAATAATTTGATTCACTGTTACCCTGTCTGTTTAGAAATCCTGTTTTTTTTTCCCTGGATGTCTTCTTTTAAACTGATGCGACGATTTCATCACCGATACATGCTGCCTAGATAGGCTGTTTCACTGTTTTCGCTTGTTAGATTTTAGGTTGAGTGTTTGGGCCACATCCCAGGGGCGGCTGACCCCAGTCACGGACCCTTCTGACGACCAGCCCATGGACATAATCATCATCAGTATCCTGTCACAAGGTTCAAGCGAAGGTTGCCGCCAACAAAGACAAAATCATCCCTAGCGTATCATTGTATAAGACTCACGTGCCAGGTCTGAGTTGTAATTGGACCACAATTAGTTGTATTTAGCTATTGAGTCTTGTATTATGATCAAAACTATATAGCTAAGGGGCTACTGCTAGGGTATATTATACATTAGGACCGCCTACTAGTGTGTTCAGCCCCGATTACACAACTAAGGGGCTTGTGAGGTAGTGTTTAGGGTCCATTTATAGCTTCTATAGGCTTTTTTTAATACAAGCTCCATCATGGAAAATAATGAAAAAAATCTCCTCCCACCTTCCCTATAAAAGGGTTGAGGGGGGCTCTTGCCTCCCACTCACTCAGTTCTCTCTTTTTCCACTATCACCCCTCTCATGTTCAGTCTACGACCAACACAAGGTACATTCCCACGGGCGTAGAGTTTCTCTTATCTAAGCAACAACATCTAGCTTGTCTAGATGATCAACCAGCAAGAAACGCTTTTGTTTGATGTTGTGTTACGTACGTCTTGTTCTCTGCACATAGAAATAACATTATAGTTATAATACAAATTCCAAACAAAAACATCATAATCAATACTCCCTCCTTCTAAGTTTCATAGGCGTACTAGCTTGGGAAAAGTTTTCAAGTTTTACAGGCGCACAGCTCCTGCATGCTGTTGAATGCCTCGTTTGCACTGCATGCAGTTACTGCATCTTCCCGTATTCCCGGCCGCTCGCTTGTTTCCAGTGCATTGCATGGAAAGCGCGCTGTATACAACCCGGCCGCTCGCTTGTTTTTCTCTCTCACCAGCTGCACTAGCTTCCTCTCTCCCTTGTCTCTCCCCAACAGACTACTTTTAGCTCTCGGCCATGGAAGAACTGGCACCGGCCATGGAGGGCGAAGTGCCGGTGTTGGCCACACTTCCCTCTCCGCCATGCACTTCTCTGGTAGAAACGCTTAGCCCGCCTCTGGTGGAGACACCTAGCCCCTCGCCGGCGAAGAATGCGGCCACCTCGCCTGTGTTCATTCGTGGCCTCAACTTTGCGCCAGACTCCGAGGATGAAGCAGAGAAGGATGAAGCAGAGAAGGATGTGGTGGCCGGGGACGAGAAAGAGGTCACTGCAGCCGAAAGCAATCGTGTCACCATTGATCGCGAGGAGTGGCGACGCCGTCGGGGCATCGGGGTCCCGTGCTCTCGCTGTGGTCTTATACACGAAGAGTATAGGCTGACGTCTTGGATCTACGGCTTCAAGGAGTTCGACTGCAAGGTAATCTTCCCTAACATCGACGATCTAAAGATGGACGGCACCACCATATTGCTTCCTGCGCATATATGGATGACCGAGAGTGATGCTGATATTCCAGACTCGGTCTAGAGTGGATGTGGTTGATGATTAAAGTATTTGATCCATTCTAGTATTTTCTTTACTCAATTGGTGTAACCGGACAAGAGTACTAGAGTGTCTATCTATTTGATTTTGCTTGAGTTGTTAATGCTAATGTACCAGAAATAATTATCCATTCGAAAAGGTACTCGAAACATGCATTGCTTACCTTCTGTTTTAATCTAACACCATGACATGCAAAAGACAATCTAAACATCATGCCTAACAGAAGCAACAAGCCTAACCAACAAAGTTCAGTGCTCGGTTGTAAATGTCCATAGGACACTCGTAGGTAGTCAGAAGGTCACCCGTCATCTCCAAGTGCTTCTTCTTCATGTGTGGAATGTTGTAATATTGCCCTCCATTTTGCTTCATGATCTCTACCATGCAACTCTGTTGCGTTAGGAAAATCCTGTTGGACCTATCCACAGGGTACTCACGAAATGCCTTATCAACCTTTTCTACAATTTTCTCGATGTTGTTTGGAGTCCCCTTGTAAAACAACGCCTGAATTGCTGCAAAGAAACCAAGGTCCAACACATTAAGATCGGGTGAGTTTGGCGGCTGGCATGTTAGCCGTATGTCCCACCCGTCTGCTTGGGCAGCTTGCACAAATGCTGGATCATTTACAGCAATGTGCGTCTTCGCATTGTCCTGTTGGATGAATATTGGCATGCCTCTTTCTTCGGCTGGCCACTTCTCCTTTATTGCAGGGAGGACTTTGTTGATAAGGAATTGTCGGCTAATTTCCTTGGTAACCGACGTCATGGCCTTTGTAACCATAACACCTACACACAATGCATACAATTTTAGCAAAATTAAGTGGTAAAGATATGCCAATTTTTTCATAAAAAAAAGATATGCCAATTTGAAGAAGATATGCATGGCATACCTCTATCTCGGTTTGGGCTCCATCTCTTTGCCGGCTCTACGTAGACGAAGGGAAAATTGCCAATTTTTCCATCAAATGTGCATACACCATTCTCATCAAATCTAGGCCGAGCAACCACAGCAAGTACCATGACCTTCTCAATGAAGTTTTTGCTTTTAACCGCCCTTTGTGGTCTTTCTTCTTCATTAGCGAGATAGTACTTTTGGTTACGCCTAGTCCTATAGAACCACTTCTCATCGATGTACACGATGTTGTACATTGGATTGAATGTGGGAGCATTTGTAATGTTGTTTCCGAGCATGGACAAGCAGTACTTAACTCGGGCTTTCTTGTTATCATCAGTTAGACTAAACTTTAGGTCATTTGTGTGTCGACGGAAATAACCTTCCTTAAAACGATTATAAAGTGTGCTTCTAGATACACCGAGAGCATTCGCTAGATCCTAGAATGTTGTGCGCTCGTGCAATGGTACGGTTTTTATACTATCCATGTCTATCTCTATTCTTTTACGACCACAATTCTTAGTCAGTTTGTTTTTAACACCAGTTATCCCACCTAGTTGTCCTTCTCGCCATATCCTTTGCACTACCCTACGAGGCACATCAAATTTCTGTGCAACTTCTTTAGACACGCCACGCTGCAGGGTAGGAGGTTTTGTCTTTGATAACAAATCACAGTATATAGCCATCTTAAAATCATCGGAGTAGAATCTCCTCTTTCTCACATCTGGTCCTGTATAGGACAAATCTAAGTCACAATTTAAAAATTATACAGGCATCACGTATAATTATACAGGCGCATGCAACACACAGAAGCTAACAGCACACAGAATATCAATACTAGCACTACAGTGCCATGCAACACTAGAGAACAGCTCTATAATTAAACGAAGCTAGCTTACCCTGGGCGCCGTGTGCCTGTTGCTCTTCCTGGGCACCGTGTGCCTGCTGCTCTTCCTGGGCGCCATGTTCCTGGACTGCCTGCTGCTCTTCCTGGGCGCCATGTGCCTGCTGCTGTTCCTGGGTACCCTGTTCTTCGTCACCTACATCAGCGTGATCTTCAACTAGGAAAGCAAAAGGAAAAGAGAAGTCAATGTACGGATATCATATAAGTCTGCACAAACAAGTTGATTCAGGAGTCACCATTTTCTACATCGTCCCACACTAAGTGGTAATCGAGCTCATGTGCAGGACCTTCCCACTCGTCGATGGCATCCCAATCGATTGGATTGCCATTGAGGTCCCAA
This sequence comes from Miscanthus floridulus, assembly GCF_019320115.1. Taxonomy (NCBI): domain Eukaryota; kingdom Viridiplantae; phylum Streptophyta; class Magnoliopsida; order Poales; family Poaceae; genus Miscanthus; species Miscanthus floridulus. The sequence continues at coordinate 23,469,878 of NC_089597.1, forward strand.
TCCGTCGATGGTTCTTGGTTGAGATCAAATCCTAGTTGTGCCATGGATTAGAGAGAGGTGGGTGGTTCTGGTCTTTCTACCAGAGAGTTGAGCTTAACCTATGCCAGGACGACGGAATATATAGAGCCAAGATAGCTTCGAAATTTTGGGTGCAAATTGGCTTTTGGCGCGTGCTGTTGTATACGTAAAGCGCGGTGATTTTTGGTACTGAAATCGGCTTCAAATTTTGGCCAGCAAACAAACTACGCGGGGCGTGCGAGTTTGGCGCGCGGCCGTTGCTCCAGTTTGGTACGCGGGCGTACAAGCATGAGGTTGGCGCGTAACGGCTGTATTTTTCGCGTAGAGGCGTCCGGGGCGTGGAAACCGAACCGTTGGCACTCAGGAGTTAATACGTGCCTTGGTCTCGGTGAAAACTGCTTAGGCGCCTGTGAATCTTAGAAGGAGGGAGTAATACGAAACATCACATAACATTGGAAGGCGAGAAAACGTACTAAAAGTTTTAACTATCACAATTGCCGAACCTGACAAGGACACCCTGAAGATGGTATTTTGGCTCAGTTGATAATTGAATTTATTCATTACATCCTCAAATTGGGAAAATGTCATTGCTTATACACGTAGTATTCTTATATTAGTCTAGAGAAGAGAATATAGTAATGTACTGTTTTAACTATTATATGGGGTACCTGCGCTATTGTTTCGTCAACGAAGTGCGTGGAGGTGCAGCACCAGTGAGAATATGAAACAAAATATAGAGTTGGAACCTTTTCGTGCTAAGCTGCCGCTCCTCATAAACTGCGCAGCCTTTGCCGGTGTGAGAACATTTGATCAGCAAGTGGAGCATATGTAGGAGATGTGATACAACTGATCAAGTGTGTGGGCCAACTGATCAAGCGTGTGGACGAAATCAACAGTACCAACGCACCTCCTCCAGCATCGTATCTGATTCCTTTGCACTCTTGGGAGCAGCACAGATGCGATACTAGCGATGGAATAACGGCTAATCGAGTTATAGAGCTGCTTGACGCGAGAGGTCCCTCGTCGGGGACATTCTTGGTGTGTCCCTGGTACAGTCTTTTCGACGCCAAGGAAGACGGGAATCTTGTCTACATGACAGGCTGTGCACAAAGCAAGCATATGCAGAAATGGCCAGTGAGGTGTTTCGGACAATACAAGGTACCGATCGTACTACACTTGGTTGTTTGCTTTGCCTACCGTGTCATCGATGTGGAGCTACATTTCCTTACACTCCCTCCATCTCTTTGTATATGTTGTTCTCACTTCCCAAAAAGTCAAACCAACTCAAGTTTGACTAATTATATAAGAAAATATTAATGTTTATGGTACATAATAAGCATCACAATAAATTTATTTTGGAGATAAAAAATGTTACTAATATTTTGTATAAATATAGTCAAAGTTGAGAAAGTTTGACCAGCACGTTTCTCGTAGCGACATGGTCGAGAAGGCGCGTGACTAGGACAACAAGCACAGGAAAAAAGCTTAGGCGTACAGAAGACCAGTGGAGCAGCCATGGCAGGCCCTCAGCCACCGCCGATGAAAACACCCAGGCGTATAGAAGACCACGCAGAGATTGCGGTGGCTAAGGTCGTTGGAGCTCGGATGCAAACTCACGGTGGGGAAGAAGCATGCCGATGTCGGCGCGATGCGATGGGGAACGGGCGCGGTGTGGAATAATTGATGGGCATTTTGGTCATTAGCTAGTTTTAGCTGCCATTAGCTGGGTTGGAACAACTAATGGGATTTATTGGTTCCCATTAGTCGGGAGACCTTTAGCCGAGTTTAGTTGTGGGCTGTTTGGATCCACCACAGCTGCTGGTGGATCCAAACAGGGCCTAATTCTCTATCTGTAGTCCGCTCCGTGGGTACGTAACTTTCGTCCACTCATCATGTCCGTGCTTGACTGGTTTAGCCACTTCTCCTAATCTCTTCTCCCGGCATGACACCTGTTCTTGTGTTCCCAACCCTAGGCCTGTTCGAGGTGGCGGCGGCAGATCGACAACTTATCCTTTGGAACGTATATTTAACTAATAGGATGTTTGGTTTGTGATATGAGTTAGTCTATCATCATCTCACTCCTTACTTTTTTATGTTTTTTTAATGGATTGGGTTGATGCATCGTCACATCATTTCTCATAAACTAATAATTAGTATTAGTGTGAGGAATAGAACCATTCCATCAAATTTAAAAAATGGACTCAAGATGCACCACTTATTTAAAATTGTTTAATTTCTCAAACCAAACACCAACTTTCAACATCTTTTGTATAGTATATGAGTATATCCCGTCAAAGATAAACTAGTGCGCCCCTTTATGCAATAACTTTGGTTTGTATTGAAATGGAATGCGACTCAACGTTTACAACGTTATAAAAAAAAATTAACTCCGTTTATTCAGACACAAAAGTGCCCTATAAACCGTATTTATTCAAGACCACGTACCATCCCTGTGAAATGTGAATTGTCGTACAACACTGCGCCAACATGTCGCTGTATGTCAGGCTCGTGTGGCCGTGTCAGGGTGGGTATCGATATTTTCAGGCGAAATAGCTACGTACGCCTGGCCGAATGGGCCGGGTGACCTACGCTATATATCTACTGATCATGAGTGACAATGGGAGGATGGCAGTACGGGCCTCTGAGCCATCCCTCGGCGACCAGCCTGTTGACCGCCTCCGTCAGGTGGACGCCGTCCCAGGACTCGTGCCACGACGGCTCCCGGCACGCGGTGGCGCCCTTCATGCCGCATCGCGCGTCGAGCTCGAAGTTGTACCTGCCGCCGCCGGCGCCGCAGCACGCCGGGACGGCGCCGGTGCTGAAGCCGAAGCGCGCCGGGCTGCGCACCATCCGGTCGATGTGGGTGTAGTAGTCGGCGTACACGATCCTCACCGACGGGTACCTCGCCTGGAGGCCGGCGAGCCTGCTCTGGAGCAGGGAGTTCTGGTAGATGGACAGCTCGTTGAGTGCCTTCAGGCACCCGTACTCGTCGTAGTCGGCTGGGTCGTCGCTTGGGAGAAACGTGAGGTAGACCGCGAAGCAGCCCACCGGCAGAGCTCCCGGGACGATGATGTCCACTGCGCCCAGCTGGATCAGTTGCTGCGTGCGCGTGCGTACGTCCATGCAAGGACAGTCACAAACAAGTAGATGCCGGCCAGTCAGTTCAATCCGATCCATGGCCGCCGTACGTGCGCTCGTGAGTTAGTTGTTACCTCGACGCCGCTGGCGACGGTGTCGACGATGTTGGGCGTGTAGTTCCTTGCTTGGGCGACGGTGAGCCCGAAGAAGACCATGGCGTTGTAGTCGTTCCCGCCGAAGGGGCCGAACACGAACAGGGACCTCGCCAGGTAGTCCTTGCAGTTTTGTGCTTCCGGCGCAGCGCCGCCGCAGATGGACGGCAGCAGGTCCCTGAACCACTGGATCTGGACGTTCATGGCGCCGTTGTTCCAGACCGGGTAGCCGAGGCCGATGGACTTGAGGAACTCGAAGTCGAGGGCCGTGGCGCCCACGATGGCCATGCTCGCGCCACGGCGGAAGTCCGCGCCGTCCTGCTTCGACGGCGGGAGCAGCGGCAGCCCCAGCTCCTGAGCTGCATGCATTCGTTCTAACGTTCACCGCACCGGCATGATATGCATGCACATGATGAACAGATGGGTTTGCACGACTGAGTAAATGAACATATGCATGTGCGTGCGTGCGTGCGTACCGAGGAAGTCGACGACGAGGCGGCCGTCGGAGCAGCGGCAGGTGGGGTGGCCGAAGTAGGTCATGCCGTAGGGCGGCTGCGCGAAGGTGAGCAGGAGCTGGTTCGCCGCCGACTTGTTGACGCAGATGTTGCCCGTGTCGCCCAGCGAGTCCCCGAAGTTGAACATGACCTCGAACCTGCTGTCGCCGGTGCCGGCACGGGCCAGGAGGAAGCAGGAAACGAGCAGGAGACCAACGGCGCCCAGGGCTCGGCGATCCATGGCGCTCGTGGTATGCTGTATCTATCTGTCCAAGCACCAGACCGCGGATCAGAAATGCCGCCATGGCCATGTCCACAGACGGCTATGTATTGTCTTGGTGGCCCGTTGCATCGAGAGTGTCCACGTGTGCGTGTAGTGCTCACGGGCTCCGTGAGAACTTCGCCGTAGTCGGCGGCTACCTGACCGGCTGCCGGCCGAACCACCTCGCGATAACCTCGGTTTAATGCCGCTTGGACGCTTGCATTCAGGTTGCAGCATCGTGTCTCGATATCGTCAATGCAAACGCTGAAACGCTGGCACGGTGCGTGCCGCGGCCGGCTCGATCTCGCTTCCCCTCCTAACAGAGCTCGTCGTCGCATCGGCGCGATTCAATGGCGTGCGGTGCGGTGCGGCCGGACGGCCGCGCGGTGACGATGTCTCCGGAAGACGGGGAAGCCAGTGACGCCACGTTTAGCCGCTTCGGTGAGCTGGGTCTCCCCTCTCCTGGTCGGTACTCGGTAGGACACGACGACGCACCCCGTTTCCTTCCGCCCTGGTGGCATGGGCCCGGCCGGCGCAGTGAGCGTGCGGGAGGCCCACTGGTACCGGGACTGCCTGCTGGGCCGGGCCATTCGCTGAAGCGCAGGGCCTGGTCCAAACGTGAGGGAGTTCCTTCCAAGTTCCAACTGCAAGGATGGTTTGCCGTGTTAGCAGAGCACGCCTTGAAGGTTGGCTTTGAGTGATTGGAGTTTGGTGCCGCCAAATTTGGTCTGCCAGACTGTGGAACCTTTGTCCCATACTCCCATCATAGATGCTCCTCATTTAAGTGCATTGAAGCAGTAGTCTCTTTTGAAGATTACAATTTACACGGCGTTTTTGTAACTCTCAAATGCTGGCCGTCTCGGGCTAAGCTTGTGACTTGAATCGTGACTGAACCTTTTGGAACACCGCCCTACTCCATATGCTTTGTAAACAAAAGCAAAGCTCTTTTCCCCCCGTTCGATTACCCCTTTGACGTTCATACTAGCACGGTTTTTTATGCCAGCATGCCCCAGAATATACATAGAATTACTGCTTCAGTTATTGTAGTTTGTGTTGCATGAAGGTGCACAGAGGTGTTACATAATCTTAGTGATTTCAAGTCCTGTTTCACTCGAATTTTGTTTCTAGTATTTTTTGAGTGATTTGCCCTTTAGGATTACTCGTGTGACCATAGGGCTTCAATCACTTAGTTTTTGTTTTTGGTTACATTTCTGTGATTTGTCCCCTCAATGAGTGAACAGGGAGGACTGATCACTCGAGTTCCAAATAGACAGACCCTATTAAAATCGCACGCTACACAAGTGGTATTAGCATTGGTGTCACATGATGAACACGAGAGAATTACTATGCTTCAATTGATTATTTCTTGCTTATCACCTCCATCATCTTCGTGCCTGCTTCGATTCCAGCTAAAAAATACAATTAATCTGATTCCCCTCCCCTAACTTGAGTGGCCCGACCAGCAAACCAACCAACCAGCTACAAGCCCCCCGAGTCCCGGAGCTCTATGCCGAGATGGCCGGGTGGCAGTAGGCCCCGCTGACCCATCCGTCGGCGATCTTCTTGTACGCCGCCTCCGTGAGGTGGATGCCGTCCCAGCTGAGCGACGACGACGGGTTGGAGCAGGCGTAGGCGCCGGACATGCCGCAGCGCGCGCTGTTCTGGTAGTTGTACTTGCCGCCGCCGGCGCCGCAGCAGGCCCTGAGGTTGGTGCTGAAGCCGTAGCTTCCCGGGCTCTTGACCATGTCGTAGACGTGGCTGTAGAAGTCGGCGTACATGATCCGCGCGCCGGGGTACTTGCTCTGCAGGCTCGACACCTTGCTCTGCAGCAGCGAGTTGTGCTGCGCCGACAGCGCGTTGAAGCGCTTCAGGCAGCCGTACTGGTCGTAGTCGCCGGCGTTGGAGGTCTGGTACAGCGTGAGGTAGATCGGGAAGCAACCCACGGGGAGAACGCCGGGGACGACCACGTACATGGCGCCCAGGCTGATGAGCTGCTCCACGCCCTTGCCGATGGCGTCCACGATGGTGGCGCTCTGCCCGCTGGCTTGCTCCGGGGTGTAGCCGCCGAAGATCTGCGCGTTGTAGTCGTTGCCGCCGAACTCGCCCAGCACGAACAGGGACTTGGACAGGTACGATTTGCAGGCTGTCAAGAGAATCGAATTAATGGCGTCAGTGAGCAAGCGACCACCTCATCGATCATCGTCTTCCATGGTGGACCATGCGTGCGTGCATGGGATTTAATGGCGAACGCGGCCGGCATTGATGCCGTGTCGTGCACCATGTACGTACCCTGCGTGGAGCCGCAGATGGACGGCATCAGCTGCTGGAACCACTGGATCTGGGTGTTGAGGGGCCCGTTGTTCCAGATCTTGTCGGCGACGCCCAGCGACTGGAAGAAGCCCGAGTCCATGGTGGTCGCGCCGATGATCGCCATGTTGGCGCCCTGCTTGAAGTCGGCGCCGCCCTGCTTCGACGGCTTCAGCAGCGGCAGCCCGAACTTCTCGGCTGCATGCGCGATACCAAGCAAAACAGAATTTTTCAGCGTGTCACGTCGCGTTCGTCGACAGAGTGAGTGGCGAGCAGAGAAAGGTGCTCTGTTTTTCATTTTTTTGGAGGGAAGCGGCGCGTTTGAAATGAACGTGCAAAAAGAGAGTACCCACCCAGGAAGTCGACGACGAGGCGGCCGTCGGAGCAGCGGCAGGTGGCGCGGCCGAAGAAGGTCTCGCCGTAGGGCGGCTGGGTGAGCGTTAGGCCGGCGGGGGGACCGTTCACGCACAGGTTGCCGGTGTCGGACATGGAGTCGCCGAAGCTGAAGATGGCGTTGAACTTCTGGCCAGAGACGGCCAAGAAGGCAGAGGACACGGCGAGGAACACGACGGCGAGCCGAGCCGCCATTGCTGCTGCTGGTGTCTACTAGGCGTGCTCCGACTCCGAGCTGGCTAGCTAGCTCGATCTGCGCTTATACTAGGCTGATGTGATGAGCATGCGTGCAGGGGCTCCCTGCTTATATAGAGGGCGTCAATGGCGTGGGATGGGACGTAGCTGTTGCGCCATTAGCCCACCTCGTGCCAGTCCCCTTCGCCGGGCTGCGTTGCCTGCTTAACTACTGGACTGGTCTACCGTCACTCGGTTGTTGTGCATGCATGGGCTGCTTTTAGTTTTTTTTCTCTTCGTGTTTTCTTCCTCATTGGAGGAAACTTCTGCTTTTCTTCCGTCTTTTTCTTTTCTATTCTACCGGTTGGAGAGTGTTTTTTTCCTCGTGTTTTATCATATCAGTATCAAATCTTGCTCTGCTTTTGGTAACCACTTTCCAGTTTTCAAGATGTATTAGAGAATAAGTTTGTATATTTCCGGTATGAGATGGCTCAAGTGTAACATCATCAAGGTCCGAGTCATTTACGACTCTTAATTTGTGCTCTTTTACTTAATGGGAACATATATAGATCTTTTCTGAATATTATGTCTGTTAAAAAAAAGAGCTCACTTTCCTCAAAAAAAAAAAAGAGAGCTCAGAAAGGAGTGGTGTTATTTGTCGTGATCAACTTTGTAATAGATCAATTTTGTAATAGATGCTGCCTGCAAGAAAGGCTGGTTCAATGGGGCATGAAAATGTGGGTTAGACATTTCCTCCTGTTCCTAATCTGTGTCCAATAAAAGCAACATGATTGAATGTTATGAAGCATGGGAGCGCGTATAGTATACTGTACAAGTTGGAGTGCTGGACGAGCTATGTTTGATGCTTGTCTAGTATAGGAGCCATTTCAATACTGAAACTAACACCTTTGGTTTTACCCTAATCATTTGCCACTAAGTTGTATAATCTATGTAGCTGACACCTCATACAAGTAGGAATATCCTTTTGGTTAGCCCTGATGCTCTGGATTCTGAGTTCTTTTGGCAAATACTAAGGCCATGTTTGGCAGGGCTCTGGCTCCTCTGAAAATGGCTCCGGCTCTGGCTCCTCTGAAGGAGCAGTTCCTCTGAAGGAGCTAAAGCCGTTCTGGAAAACGTTTGGCAAAACGGCTCCTTCACACTAGACGACGTGAACCCACAGCAAGAAGCCGCGCGAAGCTCGTTTTTTATGCTTCTCCTGCGCATGCAAAAAATGGCTCCGGCTCTTGACCGGCTCCCCATGCGGAGCCCTTTCCAAAACAGACGTTTGGCATAGCTCCTGCAGGAGCCGGAGCTGAAGCCCCTGCAGGAGCCCTGCCAAAGAGGCTCTAATTCTTACAAACTCAGATGAAATTATCTGCTCTGCTCCCCCTTGTTCTTCATTAACATACATTTTTCCAAAACTGAGAAAAACAGCTGCCACTCATAAATGTTGCAGCGCTTTCAGTTGAGTTGACTCAGTATAACTACAAAAAAGATTTTTTTAAGAGCTTGATTAGGTAACCAGAGTCTGTCATGGAGATAGCATCATCATCGAGTTCATATATTACATGGTTTCACATTATTTCGTACTAGTTGTCAAGTAGTAGTTGTTTGGAATTATGGCCCAAAAGGCTGTGCTGGTTATGAAATGGAAAGCTGCCTGAAGACTGCTCCTAGACTCCTATAACTGGATGCATCAGCCAGCTGAGCAGCACTGGTTGTGCTTGTGTTGTGTCAATTAGACGTTACCCTCGTTGCTTTCTTATCCTGCTTTCCCGGTTCAGGCAACAAGTAGCAGGTCAAACAGCATTGTCACAACAGGATGGCCGGCATCTTGAGCCGCATGCATCTGCCAACACTATATCAAATGCCATGATGTAAACTATACCAACTTTGTATATACATAGCATTTGATATGACTTTACAGTTAAGAAAAAAAAATGTTGGTTCGTCGTTACATTTGTAGTGGTAGTAGTGCTCGATCAATCTCCATGACACCTACACCTGAACGTCAAAAAGCTAGGGCTCAACAACTCCAATAACATGGTGCGAGGAAGGGACACACGCGCTAGTAGCTACGGGTTTTCAATTTCGGTATTGCAAAATTTTCGGCCACCACCGAAACTACCGAATTTCGCGAAATTCGGCCGAAATTTCGGCGAAATTTTTTTAGAGACTAGCACATGAAGTATGCTTTTTTCTAAAAAACATTTAAATATAAACAAATATTAGTATGATTTATGACTACACATCTATTGAATACAAAATATGCAGTATAAACAATAAAAAATTGAGTCTAAAGTTATATAACACATGTATTAGTGTATTACTCCCTCCATCCCAAATTGTAAGTCATTCCAAGAATCTTGGAGAGTCAAAGTTTTTCAAGTTTGACCAAATTTATATAACAAAATAATAATATTTATCATACCAAGTAAGTATCATTAGATTCTTCATTAGTTATATTTTCATATTATACCTATTTGATGTCATCAATCTTTGTGTTTCTCTCTATAATTTTAGTCAAATTTGAAAAAGTTTGATTCTCCAAGATTCTTGGAATGACTTACAATTTGGGATGGAGGGAGTACAAAATTTCGGATTTTTCTTTCGGCCACCACCGAAATTACCGAATTTTGCGAAATTTCGCCGAAATTTCGCCGAAATTTTGAACCCGCCTACTATTCGCAGCAGGCGAGCAGGCAGGCGGGCGCCATGTCAATTCCTTAGCGAACTTGGTACCTTGTAGGCCAGGACATGCCAATGCTGGCGGCGATGCAGTTGCAGTCCGTTATTATCCAGAGGAAGAAAACTGCGTTTAACTTTTGTAACCAAATTAACGGATTATCATATCATGCATATCGTCAGACTGTTGGATTCAGAACTTTGGATCAGGCATCAGCTGCTGTCAGTCACAGTGTTGTGACTTCTCTGTCAACCTCAAGAATAGGTAGGTAACTGAATGAAGAGCATCAGTTCTCAGATTTTTTCAGCAATCAGCAGCTAGATATTTCTAACCAAAAAGAATTCAGCAACTTGGGAAGTATTTTAACAAGATTATCCGCATGGCTAGCTCATCCATGACCATGACAGAGTAGTATATCTGAGATGGACCGACGTCAAAGCTAGGTAGCTCATCTTTTGACGACCCTGGTTCCGTGTTGCTTCATCATCATCTGTCCCACACCCACATTCCAAGAAAGCCTTGCATACACATCATCACAGGATCGACATCTACTCCTAAAACAATTACAACCTCTGGTATCGATAATTGGAGCCTGTACATGCATGCATACGAACACCAATTAAGCCACCAAACGATGAGATGAGGAACCCCAACAACTCGAGCCGCCGCTCGCTAGCTTTAGGACACGGAGCAGGTACGCGGAGGAGGCCGGCAGGCATTCATCATCTGCAAACGGACAGGGCGCTCCAGTACGACCGATCGTGGACTAATGCGACGACGCGATGCCAAAGAGCGGCCGGCGACATGCGTGGTGCTGTGTCTTGCAAGCGAACACGCGAACCTTCCAACATAACCTCCGGCGGGCTAGCGAGCTAACGCCCCTGATTTGATTCGTTTCGCTTTTCTAACGCCCGGATTTGGGGTGGAGGCTGGAGTTGGAGCGGAGTGTGCCGGGAGCAACCTCATCTCTTGTGTTTGGTTTGGTGCGTACTGAACCGTGTCGCCTGAATTTTGGTGGTTCGTGATGAAATGGAGTTTTCTGGCCGGATTGGATTGTTTTGCAGAGTACCTAATACTAATGCTATGCTTGCAGCAAGAATTCAGTTCAAATGTACGGGAGCAAGTTCAGTTAGGATGTTGGGCCTCTATATAGTCATGCAGTATACTGAAAAACTTTCCTCAGAAACAAATTGTAAGTACTACTGAAAGTTTATATATGGAGCAGGCAGCATCATGCATCAAAATATGAAATGTCTTTTATTAATTTCTTCTTTCTAGGAGGGAGACACATCATTCAGATGTGCCAGCCCATTTTTCCCACCAAACATATGCATGAACATGAGGCGTCTATTTTAATCTGTTCAGTTTATCTGTACTTGCATATGCAATTGGGTAATCCAGTCGTTGGCCTATTGGCGTCAGGAACATGGGCGACTGATTGCCTGCAAACTGGCTGAAGGGGGAACTAGTAAACTACTGAACATGCGATCAAAACGAACCAGTTAAAAGGAGCATTGTACATCTCAAGCTATGTTTGGTTGAGTTTCCGAAATTGCTTTTGTTGCTAAAAAGTAGAAAGCAAATGAAACAGGTGAAATATAAAGCTGCTTTTTCAAAACAGTCTGCTAGAAAGGTACAAAGCGGCCATTAGCGGAGACTCAAAGCTCCATAGGTTACTGCGCTGCTCGTAGTTCGGTCGTTTACTTTTATGTAATATCGAAGTTCGAAATAGCCTGCTAGGAAGGTCCAGTCCAACTGTAAGACCTCCTAGGGCGCTCATTAGAAGCGCGTCGTGTGTATGGTTAAACTCTTCTTCTTCTTAATTACAATGATACGCAAATCTTTTGCGTATTCGAGAAAAAAGAAAAAAAGAGGCTGCTTTCGGCCTCATTCGGCTTACCTTATATCCAGCTTGTTCGGCTTCTTTTTTTAGCCGGAACAATATTTTTTTCTCACAACATTTCAGCCAGAACAGTGTTTTTCAGCCACTTTCAGCCAAGTTTCAGCAAACCGAACGGGGCCTTCGTGTACTATAATTTCGGTAGCACATTGGACACCGTTTTTGACTTTTGGCTTTCCGTTTTCCGAAACGGGTGAAAATAGAGGGACACGGATAGAGGAATAGGTTTTGTACTTGTTTTAACCACGTAACTTATAACTTTTGAGCTTGTCTATCTAACACCCGGGTATTTTAGCACCCGGTAACACCTGAAATTTTCCCCCATAGATATTGTTCATCTTCCTCCTCTCTTCTCTTCCTCCTTGGCACAAATCACAAATCACAAGTAACATTTTTTTTTTCTATGAAAGAATAGAGACAAATTTGGTGGCGGCGCCGGAGTTGGGGAAGAAGCTCGCCGGACTTGAGGAAGATGCCGGGGGCGGCGGCGGCGGCGGCGCGGGGACGGGCGGGATCAGGCACGGCGGCGCAGGCGCTGCAGCTACGAGGGCGCGGCGGACGTGCGGTTCTCACGGCCAAAAAAAATTCGTGTGCCACCGGGTGATAAAACACCCGGTTGTTGTATAGCATTTCCGATAACTTTTTCACAACACATAACGCATAATAGTTTTTTTTACAGCTCACAGATTGCATTGTTTTTTTTTATTTTGACAGCTCATGGCTCTACCGTTAGTGGCACACAGACACAGGGCGCTGAAGGCTGAAAAGTCAGACCGTTTGCACGTCAGTTCAGAGCCGTGAATGAGAATGACTGGCAGTATCCTGAAGATGCATGGTGACGTCCGCTGATTTGTGTCGCTTTAAGGCTCATTCCATCATCCGGCCGTACCCGTACAGGACTGACGACATCGAGTGCATGCGATTAGACGCTTCATGTGCTGACTAATTAACCCGCGTCGGCTCCGTACGAAGGTGTAGGAGTTAACTAGGAGCCACTTTAGGCCCTCCACAATGGTGCAGTGGTGCCCAAAAAACTGTGCCCCATCTCTTTTTTTGGCGTCACTCTTCTCACAAGCCACAATGGTGGGCAGCACTCGGCATCTCTTCGTGGGGCCCACAGAGCAAGAAACAAGAAATAAAAAATAGCGCCGGTCCATGCTGCGGGCGCAGATGAGTATGGCCTGCGCCGCGTCGGTCCTTGCTCTGCCGCTCCAGCGCTACAGGGAGTTGACGAAGAAAATACTATTTTATAGTTTGGGCAACGGCTGGCACCGGCGCAACTACCTGCGTCGCTCTCCATTTTTTCTGGCATCGCTGGAAGTTGGCGTCGCTTGCTGCAATGGGGAGAGCGATGCCAGGATCCTCTCTCTCCTGTTTTGAGCATCACTCAAGCATACGTTGTGAGGGCCTTAGTTCACTTCATTTTGCCAAAATTTTCAAGATTTTCCGTCACATCGAATCTTTGTACGCATGCATGAAGCATTAAATATAGATAAAAAATAAAACTAATTACACAGTTTAAACGAAATCCACGAGACGAATCTTTTAAGTCTAATTAGGCTATGATTGGACACTAATTGCCAAATAACAACGAAAATGCTACAGTAGTATTTCGCCAAAAAAAATTGCCAACCAAACAGGCCCTAGTACTCCAGGTTATATACGACGAAGTGGAGAATTCAGTGTGTAGATTTTGCATTTGTGTCACGGAAAGCTCCGTTTCTCTCACAATCCTTCAAAAGATATATAGATTTCTTCTTCTTCATATCCGAGAGACCGAGACTGCCCACACGAACGGCCGGCTGCTTATGCCACGACGTCGTACTGAACTTAGTTTATTCCGTTGGCCTAACGAGATCCTATTATGTTGGAACAACGTTACCTGACGAGATATGGACGACGGGCACGCACCAAGCAGAGGAGGCGTGTGCGTGTCTCAGTTTAGCTCAGCGGTCAGCAGCACGTCAACGCCCGGCCGCCGGCCGCCATCAGCGTCATGATAACCAGTACGTCGTCAGTCACGTTAACATCATGAGTTCATGGTGGCGCTACCGGAATCTTCCTTTCTTTCTTGATTTGAATATGATAGACAGCCTCATCCACAACGAATCGAACAAGGGGCGGCTCATGCATCGTCGCGAGTAAACACCGACAGGCAAAGTGGCAGGCTCAGAAGTTAGAGGAGCCTGGCTGATCTATGTTGTCATCAACTCTCGCGAGTACCATAAGTCCAAAATGCGATTGCGGACATTACTGCCGGCCGGTCTTCACCGTACCTGAGGCGCCGGCGAACGTTGGATCCGATCCGACGGCGGATCTATCGCCGAATCATAAAGGCGCCGTCCTCCCACCTCAGAAGCAGCTCTCCGTCGCTGTTGCGCCAGCGAAGCCGAGACGGGGCGCACGCTACGCCGGGCTCTCTGGTCTCCGCTGCTGAGCGTTTCACTCCTGCATGTTTCCCTCGAAAGCCCGGCGTACACTGTTCACGGAATCCATTTCTCTCCTCCTCTCCCTTACTCTCACAGAGCTGAAAAAGCGAGTTTTTCTGACTTCAACCGCTTCAGCTACAGTCACAGACACAGTGAAGGAGCCGGAGCACTCGAATCACTGCCAAAGGGGCCTGAATAAGTCCCTGACAAAATCCAGCAACGCAAACTGCCGGGCAGCTTTGCCTAATCAGCTGCCGTCGTCCTTTCCCTGAAGGATGGATAGCTTCTCAAGCTTCCTTGCTAGTACTAAACTGATATGATGATGAAGCTGGCTTGGTGCTGACTCGTCTTTCTCCCTTGCTTTCGGTGGGGCCGCGGGCCGCGGCTGCTACGGCTCTACGTATTCCATGGACCATGGGTGGTGTTGGTGTGAGTGAGTGCGTTGGTGAGTTGGAGTTTTCAGGGTGGTTAGCCTGCCGGCTGCGCTGCGCCACAGTGCGTCCGTACCGGTGGGTTGCCGTCTCGCCGGTCCATGCTAGTACTTTTTGTTCCCGTGCACGTACACATGGCCTTTTCCGTTCGTTAATTTGTTTGCCTTCCCTGCGGGACATGGCTTTACGAGCATGATACGTTCTTAAACGCAGTGGCGGACCCAGGATTTTAGAGTAGGGTATACCTATGGCAAGAAAATATTTGGATTAACAACATAAAAAGTTCACCTCTGGATTTGACAGAACATAGCAAAGGCAAAAGGGATTTGAATTTTGATTAGAAATCAAATCGAGGTCGGACAGTCGCACTTCGGATCAGAGAACTGGAGCAGTCGGGCTCGCCGGCTCCTGCGGCTCGGGTCGCGCCGAGCGAGCAGCTCTGGCTCCGCAGCTACCGGGGGGGAGGGGGGCGCCGGCGCCGCGGCGCGATTCCGCATCCGTCGAACGGTCCAAGCTGCTGGCTACCCTACCCCTACGGCAGCCTGATGGGATTGGGGAGTGGGGAATTGGGGATTTGGGAGTGGGAAGGCCAGATGGGCCATTGGGCCGTCCGGCTAGGTGTGGCCTGTGGGCTGCTTTCAGTTAGACGCGAATTACAACGAGAAAATAGTGAAGAATCGCAATTTTGAGACCTTAACTATATTGTACATGTATATACCTCCAAGAACTACTAAAAAATTTCTTAAAAATGTTGGGTATGCCCGAAAATATTCGGGGCACAACTGTAGATCCGCCCATGCTTAAACGGTGCATGTACATGATGTACTGTTCTCAGTGTTCTGGGTCTGTGCACGCCAGCACGGTTATCGTCGCTAAACCTGCCAGTTGTACTCTCTTCGTCTTAGAATATAAGGTAGTGAAACATTTAAAATTTGTTCTAAAATATGAAGTCCGGTTTATCAGCCATGGTATAGTGTTTTTCTCTCACAACAAAACAACATCAACCAATTTATCAGCCACAAAAACTATCAGCCAAACAGCTCTATGCATACCTGCTATTAGTGCTTACCACAAGACTTAAAATATGGTAAGCATAAAGTCTATAGTTAAGAGAGAGTTCCATACGTCATCTGTGTTACCCCATAATTTATTCAAAACTTTCTAAAAACTTTATCGGACATGCTAGCGTCCGGACGTTCGATCCGGAGTGCTAGCGTCGGACGGTGCTGCACGCCAGTGAGTACGCGTGATTCTCTCGTACAGGTGGGACCACCCCCGCGCCGCTCCGTTCAACCTACAACCGTTCCGTTCCTACACGATGCCCGCCCACGCCCGCTCTGCTTTTCGGACCACATGCGCCCCATGTGGGTCCTAGTGACCTACCCCGCATGTGGATGCGCAGCTTAGATGCATCTGCCGACCTCAGGCGCCTGCACGGTGACCCACGGGTGGCACCTAGCAGCTGCAGCAGGCGGCTGCGGCAGGTGGGTCTTATTATAATATGTGCAATACCCAGATCTATATTTGTAACAACCAGATGAAGCACTTGCAACATATGTGTGAAACAGCTGAAACATTTGCTGAAACACTTGCAACATATGTTTGAAACACCAGGGAAACACGTGTGTAGTCATTGCAAACATATGAAACAAGATAAAACACTTGCAACATATGTATGAAACACTTGAAATATACGCTTGCAACATGCATGTATATGCAACATTCAAATATATTTTTGCAACACCTAGATGAACACACTTTCAACGTATGTCTGAAGCAAATGAAACATTTAGAACATACACTTGAAATATACATGTATAGCAATTACAACATGTGCAACATCCTGATCTATTTTTACAACACCGATATAGAACACATGCGGATATACCTTTGAAACACTTCAAACATACGTTTGCAACATGCACTTTCAGCGCAACATCTCATTGCTGCTTGGAAATGGAGGCTGGTTGGCGCGTGAAATTCACTGGTGTAGTGCTTGTCGGTGATGTAGAGCTCGCTGCTCCGGTGAAGAAGACCGCGGTAGGTTAGATAGAAAAGACCGCTGTCGGTGTAAAAGGCGGACCGCGCGTCGGAGAAGGCCAAGAGTGGAGTGGGCGCGCGGGAGGTGGAACGCACAAAGGTAGGGGACACGACGTGTCGCTGGACGGGGGAGCTGCGCGACACGGAATGGGGGCGCGCGTGGGGGATGGAGCCAGCAGAAACGTGTGGCGCGGGCGGGAACGGCACGGTGATTTTTGCAGTCCGGGCAGCGGGCGGTTGGACGCCCTTCCAAACATTTCCGATACTTCGTATTTTAGGATGGAGGGACCCGCCAGCTTGCATGTATTAGTTCGCGCCAGACGATTAGTCGCTGCTAGTCACTGACTCACTGTCACTGGTGAAATTTGTTCGTACTGCTGTTTTCTTGTGCGGGAAAAAAATGAGAGCAAATTTCGTAGGGACGGCACGGCACGGCACAGCCACCTACGAGACTCCAACATGGGCCAGGCCGCCATGGAAGGGGATAAAGATCTGGCCTAAAGATTATCTCCCATCGGAAGGCCGGTCCGTTTATTGGGCCTGCGTGCAACCTGCAAACATGCCCTTTCCGGCCTGGTACGGACACTGGCACGGCTCGGCAGAGCCGGGCTGGCACGTAGCCACGCTCGCGGCCGAGGCCTGCCGTCACTTGGTCCGCGGCCACGCGCGTGGCGCGTGGTCACAACTCACAACTCACAAGTTCCATTCCATACAGTCACGACGATCCAGCCATGCAGCAAGGGCCTCCGGATTTTGACCGTTGTGAACGGGCTCGACCGCCTTCTGCCGGGCCGGCCCACCGTCTCCCCCGGTGCATGAATCTCCCCGGAATCCTTGCGCCCGTGTCGGCCGCAGGTGGACAAGCCCAGACGAGAAAGCTGGGCCCACGCGCCGAAGCGTCCAACCACCCATGACTAAAGATGGCAACGGGGAATTCCCCGTCGGAGGTTGCCTCCCCATCCCCGTCCCCGCGGGGAGAAAAAATCCCCGTCCCCGTCCCCGCCAAAGCTCACGGGGACGATTTCTCCCCCATCCCCGCCCCCGCGAGGGGAAAAATCCCCGTTGGGGATCCCCGTCCCCGCATTTGTTCATCACCATTCAGGTTAATTCATCATCATTCACATGAGTTCATCGACACAATATTAGAGTACACCACGAATCACAATCCAAAAATAGCTAAATAGCAAGAAGCAGGATATTAATCATCACAAAGGTGTAGAACTAGGGTTATTGCTGTTATATATACTCAGAAGACATTGGGCCTTCGTGGGCTGGTTGGGCCATCAGGAAAGAGAGCAAAGCCTGTATATAAACGGGGCGGGGATGCGGGTATCGGGGACGGGGAATGCTCCCCAGACCCGTCCCCGCCAAACCCGACGGGGGACGTTTTCTCCCCGTTTAGATCCCCGTGGAGGCATATTTGACTCTATCCCCGTCCCCTAATAGGGGAATTCCCCGCGGGGAATCGGGGATCGGGTCTCCGTTGCCATCTTTACCCATGACTCCCCTCTCGATGAGGCGCCATGCCGCCGACATGGACGCGCGCGGCGCAGCTGCTTGGCTTGGCGCCACCCGTGCCGCCGGCAGGCACCAGGTGACGCCAGCGCCTTGCGTCCGCCGCGCTGCCGTCCCAAACCGAACCGACCTCGCTGCCTGGAACGACGCAGACGTGGCGTCTCCGAGACGCCGACTCGCCTGCATGCGTCCGTCTATATAAAGCCAGACATGCCATGACGGGGCACACATCCAAGAACCGACGATCTAGAGCAAGCACAGCACCTGTGCGGGGTCTTCCTGTCTGTCCTGTCCATCGGCACGCACGCACGAGCACAAGCACCGACAAATGAGGCCGTCGATCGTGCTGTTCGGGGACTCCATCACGGAGGAGGCGTTCGGGCAGGGCGGCTGGGGCGCGTCGCTCGCCAACCACTACTCCCGCTCCGCCGACGTCGTGCTGCGCGGCTACAACACGCGCTGGGCAGCACGGGTGGCGCCCCGCGCCGTCGCCAGCATCGCCGGGCCCGTCTCGGCCGTCACCGTCTTCTTCGGCGCAAACGACGCCGCGCTGCCCGACCGCGCCTGCGCGCTCCAGCACGTGCCCCTCGCCGAGTACAAGGACAACCTCCGCGCCATCTGCGCGCTCCTCAAGGTCAAACCAGTTCAGTTCAGTCCGTGGGCACGCACGCGACCTGCATTTCGCGGCGACGGCACGGCACTGACTTAGCTCATCCTCTTGCTCTGTTTGTTTTCCAGAAGCGGTGGCCGTCGGTGGTCGTCATCCTCATCACTCCGCCGCCGGTCGACGAGGACGGGCGCCTGCGGTGAGTGATCGATCGCGATGTTCTTTCGTTCGCACGCTGCGCGCCGCGCACCGCGCACCGCGGCAATCGATCGGCATTCTTCGATCCTGATGGAACGGAACATGGGGAATGCAGGTACCCGTACGCGCACGACTTCTCCGGCCTGCCGGAGCGCACCAACGCGGCGGCGGGGTTGTACGCGCGGGCGTGCCTGGAGGTGGCGCGGCAGTGCGGGCTCAGGGACATCGACATCTGGTCCAGGATGCAGAGGTTCCCCGGCTGGGAGAAGTCGTTCCTCAGGTACGCCGCACGCTACGCACTCTGTCCTGCTGCCCGCTGCAGACTCCAGACGGAGATAGTAGTGGAAGAACTCAAATGGAAATTTGCCATTTCTTGCGTGCTTGGGAAGGGACGGGCTGCACCTGACGCCGCGCGGCAACCGGGTGCTGTTCGAGGAGGTGGTGTTCGCGCTAAAGGACGCCAACCTCAGCCTGGAGGCGCTGCCCGCCGACCTGCCGCTCTTCGGCGACATGGACCCCGACAACCCGGTCAAGTCGTTCGAGGACCACGAGTGAAGGCCCATGCATGATGGCAAGACGACGACGACGGCTTCAATTCAAGTCTGGGAACTCTCTAATGTTATTTTAACTAAAAAAAATGGGAACTCTGCCTCCTTCTGTCGATGGAAGGTTCTGGATGGATTTTTTTTAATGGAAGCATAATTCATGCAGTAGTGTTTTAGTCTGTTGTAGTATAAGTTTGTTTCAGGTCCATTCTTTTACCCAAAAAATTTCAATAATAATATATACAAGCGGGTTTGTTTGTCTTATCAGTAGTATGTTGTAATAATGCTTTGTTTCATTGTTTCGTGTGCCCCGTAATTTTATTGGATGAACTTTGTCAGTATCTGTCAAATTAATTTTCTTCTGCCTCTTGGTGAGAAATGAAATTATGAATGTTTTTTTTTCCATTTTTATTTTAAAACTGTCTCTCTGTGGATAAGGAAGACTGGTGGCCTTACTTCCTGTCCTGGGCCTCTGAGCCAGCAGGCCCATCCCATCCACCATTCTCATTTTCTCAAAGAGTCACGTGCTCATTCACATCATGCGGCCGTGAGGGGAGAAAAATCGATCACCAATTTTTTTTTTTAAATAACGAGATTTCTATTCATCTGCCGGCTGTTTTTCTTTTCTGTCATCGGTCGTTTTTTTTTTCTGTTTGTGTCACGGGCTGGCTTTTCTTCATGGGCTTGCGTCCTTCAGCCCAGTTGTTATTTGGGTAGGTGCTCGTGTTAACGGGAAGGCGGAAGGACTCCGTCATGTTTCAATCCGGAATCCGCATCCAATTATTTTTTTCGAAATCTACGCCTGTACTGTTTCGTTTTGACTAGGGTCTGTTTAGTTGCCAAAAAATTTTGCATACTATCCGTCACATCGAATCTTGCGGTATATGTATGATGAAAAATAAAACTAATTGCACAGTTGGGTGAAAAATCGCGAGACGAAACTTTTGAACCTAATTAGTCTATAATTAGACAATAATTATCAAATATAAACGAAAATACTACGGTAGCCAAAAATCCAAAATTTTTTTGATCTAAACGGGGCCTGACTCTGTTTCTCTTGTGTGTTCCTGTTCATCTTCCAGAAGCGGGCGATGCGATCCTTGTTGGTAGCAGCGGGAGCGCCTCTGCTCTAGCACCTCTCCCCTGTGGTACTTGTCGATTCGTCGCCTCCTTCAAACCGTTCGGTGGAAGAGCCCGTTCGCGGTGGGAGCGTCTCTCTATATTCTTTTTGGTTGCTGTGGATTCGTCTCCTCCTCCAAACCTTCCGGTGTAAGAGCTCGTTGGTGTTGTTTTTGCGGCGGCGAAGGTACTCTTCCCTTACCCCTAATCCTTTTTTAGTTTCATTGTCCTTTGTTGGATTCTGTGTGTTATCTGAATGGATTGTGTTTTCATTTTCTCCATATGCAGACATCGCTGCCTTCATTTTGTTTTTTCAGTGCTCTATTGTTTAGGCAGTTGATTCTGCAAGCGATTCGCCAGATTCTGCAGGTATTTTCAACACTATCTCATGCCTTCTTTAATCTCTCCTGAATCATGCAGAACATCTCATGGTCAGATCCCTAATTTGTGTGTTGTGTTAAAATGTTTATTATGATCCGTTGTGTGGTTAGTTTGATGGTTATTATTAATTTTTGTTTATTTTGGGGCTGTAAGATCTGGGTTTCCTAGATATGCTCAAATATTATCTCCAGTCATATGCTTTTGCAAATGGCTGCTTCATGAGTATTGTGTCGTTTTCAGTAGCAGTGGCATTTTCTTAGTAAGTATTGTAACTAGCTGCAGTTTATTAGGCTGTGTTTAGTTGGGTGAAGTTTGGGATTTTGGCTACCGTAGCACTTTCGTTTTTATTTGGCAATTAGTATTCAATCATGGACTAATTAGGCTCAAAACGTTCGTCTCGTGATTTTCAACCAAACTGTGCAATTAGTTTTTTTTTCGTCTACATTTAATGCTCTATATACGTATTGTAAGATTCAATGTGATAGCTACTGTAGCACTTTTTGGAAAAAAATTTTGGAACTAAACAAGGCTGGGCCATGTTTAGGTGGGCGAAATTTGGGAATTTGGCTACTGTAGCACTTTCGTTTTTATTTGGCAATTAATATTCAATCATGGACTAATTAGGCTCAAAACGTTCGTCTCGCGATTTCCAACAAAACTGTGCAATTAGTTTTTTTTTTCGTCTACATTTAATACTCCATACACGTATCGCAAGATTCGATGTGATGGCTACTGTAGCATTTTTTGGGAAAAGTTTTTAGAACAGCCAGTATTGCAACTAGCTGCAGTTCGACACTAGTAGCAGTGGCAGTTTCTTGCGAACCGAGACAAGCAAGCAGGCAGCGAGCTACAATAGGTGCATGCATGAGGTGAGATTAAGAAGACATCCTGCCGACCAGTCCTGGAACCAGATCTTATTTTGTGTCTGGTACTCTTATGAGCGTGACAACAACGGCAGCGACACATCCGATGCTAGCTACTAGTAGGAGCCTTTAACTCTAGAACGAACAATATCAACATTACAAAAGGCTAATAATTCTGGTACTAGTGTTCTCCTAGGAATGGTCAGCATGCATACATGAGTACGTGATACATGTGTGCAAATCCATGAACGAAGACTGCTGCCTGTAATCCATGAACCCTAATAACCACCATTCATTGACAAATTATTTCATTAACTTTAGTGTCATTAATTTTATATTCATTTTAAGTTTTAATCGATTTCTTAGTTTTTTAGTTTAGTTTATCAGCTAGAGTTCAGGTTTCAGAGTTTCTAGACTTTAGTTTCAGGTTCATTGATATGTTGAGTTTTTTTCAGTTTCAGTAACACTGTTTGATGCTTTCAGTTTTAAAACTTCAGTTGTTTCAGATTTAGTATGTTTGTTTAGTGCTTTC